>NW_024533433.1:65000-70000 GCF_016097555.1 Gigantopelta aegis | reverse complement strand
GTATCAAATTTTAGTTTGAATGAGTTACAATTTGTTATCTTCATTTATTAAGTTAACCTCTCTTTATTATTGGAGTTTATGGAGTACGTGACGTCTTAATGCTTAAAGGTTGAGACTTCAATCAGTATATTAATTAAAACAATGATAGAAGGAGAGTCAAGTTGTAAGGTTTATATCTTAGGTAAGTGCTAATCATTGTATTGTATTTGTTTAATTAGTTACTTTGTAATTTGTTTTGTTTTGTTTGTATTCATTTATAATTCTAATTATTATACTATGTTTATTTTTTAGTAAGTACTTAATAAATGTTTTCACACTTAATTATGCATATCTGTAATTGCCTGTACTGGTTGCTTCTTTTGGAGAACATGTTGTCATAGTAACTAACCCTATGGCAAATTTTGAAAGTCTGGTAAAATTAGTCATTTATAAATTTACAAATAATTAATTAACCCACAGAGCTGCCATATATATAGCGTCTAATAACATGATCATATTATTATATTCATAGAATTACTTGTGTAATAACTTAATGTTGTAAATGTGAGCTATTGATATATTTATGAGGTTATATTTTGTGTATTTGTTGGATTTGTTGCCATCACATAATAATTGTTTCAAAACATGGCCAGATGTTTTGTGATTCAACTACCCTAATACACACAACACACAACCACTGAGAGACAGCCATCTTACAATGACTATTGGTTATATTTCTTCCTCCCACTGGAGTGGTAACAACAGGGCTTCATGAGGCAATAAACCGTATGTAATTCCCCGATGTGCCTCCTACTGAATTGCTGTCAATAAAAAGATATCATATAATATCAAATAGTTTCGTTGTAAAGGTGTGGAAATCTATCTATTAAAATACAACATGTTTTCACATGACATAGTGAATTGAGTATGTAAATGTTTACAGATTGTACATCTAGTAGATGAACAAAACATGTTTTCAAAATGTTGTTTCTGTGGTAATATTCCTCCAGAAATATTTATATACAATTAATAGAAACGAATGAAGGGCTATTAACGGAGTTAAAAGTCCCTCCCTCTCAAGTTTAGAACACAAAAACTGGTTGGGGTTGTGGTTGGCATGCTTTTAGTGATTTTAAAAAATGTATTATTTGTTTCTCAATTACATGGAGAGAATTTTTGATGTGTGTAGAATGTACTCATGCATCTGTACATAGTCTTGTGCTGTTTTAAGATTATTGCCTAGGGCAACTAAAAGGCCAAAAATAATCAGCAACCGTGGACCATACTTGTATTATTTTTTAGTAATTGTAATTAGGAATTAGAGTATAGTTTTATTATCAGTCATGCATATTATAAATGCATTCCTTTCTAATCAGAACACAAATCACGAAATATTATTAGCATTTATAGTGAATTAAGTAACTGTGACAATAAGAAAACCATGGCAACAATTTGCCATATGGTACCAAAACTGTACGTGACAAGATTACGTAATATTGTATAATGGCGTAATTGAGGAAGATATATGTCAATATACGGGATAGTATAATACACAATAATACTCAATTCACATGATTTATATGGTAATGGGTTGTACCATCTGTTCCCTGCACTAATTGTTAAAGCTAAGTGGAAGGAACACAATTAAAATTACTGCGTATAAGTAAAGGCCACACTTTTATTTTATACTCATGTTGACGGTAGCTAATGGTGTATCCCAACATTAAATTAGTATGTATAGAAACACATTCATAAGGTTTACAGTATTCAGTTAATATTAGGTCAACAATTTTGATATGACTACATTGTCTAGATGTTTAGTGCCGCCTTATGTAAAAAAAATTAGGTTTCCAGGGACATGCACTGACAGACCACATTTTGTTGCACCTGGTCTTATTAATTACTGATTCTGTATTGCAGGTTATGTTGAAAATACCTGGAAAAAAGATGAATAAAGTTTATTTAATTTGTTGACTCCATTTTAAAACCTTTTTGATGTTTCAAGATCACACCATTTTTATTCCACAAGGAGTCGAAAAAAGTCTTCTTCTGATTTGCCATAATTCTTATTAAATGAATGCACCCTTTAGAGTTATTAACAAAATATAAAATATGATTAAATTGTGTACTCGTTACACTTTGAACTACCTTAATGTGGTATGTTGTCTTGCAAACCTCAAAACTTTTATGGTTGAAAGCTGCACAGTCTGCACCTGGAATAAGAATAGTACTTGTATAAAATAGAGTGTGCAAAGGTTGATTGAGTCAGCCCTCAAAGTGTGTGTTGGATACCAGCTGTTTTTTTTGAAAACGAGACAGGAATAATTAGTAGGAGTGAAGCATTCCTTGTATATACGCTCTCATACATTGCTCTCTTGTTAGCGAGCCAACACTTGCATTATCAATATGTTTATTTGTTGGTAATTTGTGTTAAAGTGTCTGACATTCCAAACGTGATCAAACTCGTCCTATAGTTTTAACAATGTGAGTGGGAGACTACCAAACTCTAGTTCAATGTAATTAATGTTGATTTTTCCAGTGGAATATAGTAGTTTTGACCTTTTCCTCCTACAATATCTGTTAGCGAATTCTTAGACGAATTAGTACAGTGTCTTGATTGGGTTGAGTTACCACACATAGAAATAATATTAATATTACATATTACTATTTAGCTAAAACTTTCTCTCCTCTAGGCTACTATAACTCTTGAAATCACCTATAGGTGCTCTTCGGGTGGTGGTGGTGGTGGAGGTGGGGGAGTGGGGGAGGGAGCTACTGCTGGAGGAGGAGGAGGAGGTGAAGACTTGATGAGGATGAAGAAGAGGGTGGATTTGGTGGAGGTGAAGGTGGAGGCGAAGAGAGGGAAGGAGGTGAAGAAGGTTGAAGGTGGGATTGGTATGTTTTATGTAGATTATAGATCATGTGATAGTCATGTGATTTGTTTTAGAAGCTGGAGATGAAGAGGGAGGATCCTGCTATTTCTGCTAAAGACCCTTCCCAGGTTGGAAGCTGTACACTAAAGCGTAAGTGTTTAATAGTGTCATTTAGGTAATATTTGATCCTTTACATTCAGACGAAGGAAAGCCAAAGTAGGAGAGCAGCTCGAGCAAGACTTCCCAACAAACCGACAGATTTCCAAGTTAGTAAATCAAAACATCATCTATTATTACATACGTATACTCAGTAAAATTACATTGTATATACTCAGTAAATTATATAAATATCTCAGTAAACTTCCTACATATTTCAGTAAACTTATATGTATAGAACCTCAGTAAATCACATCCTGAATGTTTTACATGTATAGCAGCTACATGCAGAGAACACTCTTTATAAGTTTGTTTTTTTTTTTTAGGTACGAGTGCACGTCATTGAGGCTCTCGTAAACTGCAAGGGGGTTGGTGTTAAATCCCTGTTGTCAAAGTCGCCTGTGGCCAACAGATCAAAGGAACATCCTCTCGTAAAGGCACAAATAATCCTTTTTTTTGATGAGGTAATATAGAATATGGTTATAGTGATAGTTAGATGTTATATTGATAAGGGTATTGATTATGTAAAATCATTACATAAGTGTTCAATTGTTACATAAGGCATCTCATTAATTGAAATGAATTATTACATTTCTGTGGGAGATAGGTCCCATGTACAAACAGGTTACATTGATAAAAGTAGTGATAGTGAATAAATGATCTACATAAAGTATAACTAATAAAACCTCATTAACTAAAGTAATATATTGTGTTTCAGTGGGAAGTGCTAGGAGTGGTTCAGCACAAACAGGTTACATTGATAAAAGTAGTGATTATATAATGATCAATTATTACATAATCAAACCCCATTGAAATAAAATCAATATATTACATTCTTGACATCAGTGGGGGATTGTTAGGAGGGGTTATCCACAAAGAGGATGTGTGGCAAGTACTAAACGTTTAGTAAACACCATTTGTGTGGTGTTGGAAACAAATTGACAATGAGAATTTAAAAGGATTTATATTACTCCTCCTATCTATACAATTGCCAACTTCTGAAAAACAACAATGTAGGAGACTAGATTGATTTGTTTGGTAATATAACAAGTTTAATTGAAAGATTTTAATAATTCTATAATATATTTATTATATACTATTTGAAAACAAGATACATGTAGTTAACAGGTCAACTAAAAATTACATGATATTATGTGACGTGGCATTGAGAAAATGATAACAACAGCTGCCATGGTTTGTTATGAACTTTGTTTGAAGTATCATTGTAATTTTAAAATATTTACTGACAACATTCAAATGTACACTAGAGAATAATACAATATCTATATTGTAGTTACAGCACTAGGTAATTGACTGGACTTAGTATTATTATTAATATTGTGGTAATTATTAATTAACTATTGTGTAGTTGATAATAATTATTGTCTTGTTAATTTTATGATTATTTAATGTATATATTTCTGTTGCTTGATTATTTTTCAATACAAAGAAAAATAGTTACTATTCTCTTACTGGTCATTTATCATTCAGATCATTGATATATCACTGATACTATATATATATATACTAAGTGTTGATATTTTGTATTTTAAAATGCAATAATATCTTTTTGTGGGCACCTTGAAGCAGGGATCTCCTTTGGTTTTCAGCACAAAGAAACCTGGTTACTATTCACTAAATAATTCATTATTATTAACAAATACTCATATAATATCCTCTTAAGAGTATTTTGTTTGATGTGATTGGTAATTTTAAATGCCATAAAGAATTGTATCTCTTTGTGGTCCCTTGAAGTGAACGATATAGGATCTCCTTGGGACGTAAGGAGGAAAACCTGCTGGCAAATAATACTCACAGAAGAAATGTATTTTTAAAGATGTTTTGTATATGTATTTCTATGGTATTAGTTACTACACCCATTATATTATTATTGTCTTTGTTGGTGTTTCCAGTAGAGAAAATAGAATTTCAAGTAAAAGTTTTATGGTGAACACACCCCCTCATATAAGTACTTATGTTAATATGTTATAG
>NW_024533433.1:0-60000 GCF_016097555.1 Gigantopelta aegis | reverse complement strand
TTCTTCTAGGCTCTGATGTTAGTGGAAGCTAAACAAATATTACACACTCCAAAGGTACCTTGAAGGAAAATCTGACACTCACTCCAGTTTGGATTTGGCTGAGAGAGCTGAGACTCTCGCTCTCTAAAAAATATATCAATTGAGGTACTAGTTGAATTACTTTGAATTTGTCTACTTTGATTTTTTTACTTAGCCTCAAAATAGTGTTCCAGATGTCATATATGGATGTTTGTCTGGTAATAAGAGAGTAGTTAGCTTGTCAACGTATTCCTTCTCATGAACTGATGTATTCATCTAGTATCGCAAATCTCGTGGGACAAAATGTGGAAAAAATACTGAATTCGTCTGAAGGTTAATATTCTAATTATAAGTATATTTTGAATGTATTTATTCATTGCTATTTACATAGTCATTCATATTTATTCTAACTATCCATTTGTTACAGCTATCTGTCCATTTATTGTAACTATCTGTCCATTTGACCATTAGCTGTTCTCCATGTTTCTTTGTAGCCCCCAGCAGTTGAAAAAGAGGAGGACTTAGAAGGCACTGATCCAGCTGGTGCCATGCTCGTGTTTACTATGGCTAGGATTGAACAGGATCCGAGTGAATGGGCTCGAGCTGCACCTGGTGGTGAGGTGGCTGTATTTTGCAGAGACCTACGAAAACAATGTAGGCTATTTTGTTTGTATTGTGGTTGAGAGACTATATGGTACCATAGTTACCATAAGGTGTACATACTCTCCTTCACATCAATACCATTACTTTTTTTGATCAAATTGCATAGTAACCACGGAGCGTTGCCACAATGTCCCATGGTCACCCTCCTCCCTACACATGATCTTTGTGGTCTTAGACATTTATACTGTTGTTATATAGAAGGATATATGTTTTTAAAGCCCTATTGATAAACAAAAGTGGCGTCACTACATTGATACCGCAGACAGTACATATATATTATGTGGGCATTATATGGTTCTACAATAGCTAGTGGTTACCAAAAATCTTTTTTTGTCAGTTGAATTATAGTTACTATATTAGAGTTATAAAACACTCATTCAAAGGTATTAAATGTCAAAGTGTGTAGTCTAGAGTAGTAACTGAAGACTTTACTTTGTAAAAATTATGATGTTTAGTAATGATTATGGTTTTGTCGCATCATTTGTGGTAATACAATCGGATTATTGTAAGTAACAAACTCTTAACTTCTTCTAAAGTTTGTGGTTATTGTAAGGGTTGTTTAATAAATTTATATGGTCTGTCTCTCTCTCAAAACATACACACACACACCCTCTCCACTTAGGCCTTCTTCCTTGGCAAATGGGGTACTACAGCTCTCATGAGACCTAACTGGTCTGATGCTAAGGCAAGATCTCTCAACCCTAAAGAAGCTTTTGAACCACCTCCTTCTGGATGGATTTGGGGACAGTGAATGGGAATAAAACCAGAGTTAAGTATTGCTTATGAACCAGATGAGGGCTTGAATGAATGGCATGAAGATGTTTATGAACATCAGACACGACGTCCTTTTTTCAAACTGGCCTGCTGACTCCACCCATTCATCTTGGTACAATGTGGTAAGTGTGTTTATCTGTGGTGTTCATCTCATTTTTAACCCCTTTGTTAGCATGGCGATGAACTAATTGATGATGATGGCAAAACAAAAAAGAAACTCACTCGAGATGATATCGAACTACCAGATGGATGGGCGTGGTCTAACCAATGGCAGGTGGACACTAACAGAGCTTGTGATGAAGAGGGTAAACTAAAATAAAACTACTCTTGTTCTAAATCATGAAAATTTCAAATTTTTGAGGGGGGAGGGGCTTTGATAAAGATATGATCAAATTTTATTGTTTTTTAGGATGGGAATATTGTCTCGAACCTGAGATGGGTGCATGGACCCCTATGAACGAAATCATCATCACACTCGTCGTCGACGTTGGGTAAGAACTCGTAACTCGTGTAGTGGATGCATCAGCAATGGCTAAAAAGAAGGTACTATATTCATTCTGATCATATGATAGTCACATGACTTGTCATGTGTGAATAGAAAAAGCGTGAAGAACAGATCAAGTCAGGCTGGGAGTATGCCCGTTTCCACAACTCCCCTTACCACAGTACAGATCACAAACTGATTTAGCTCGTAGAAGACGTTGGTTACGTAAAATGGTTGCCACTGATCCTGGGAAAGCCTCCAATATTCTTTTTTAAAGATGAAGAGAAAAAGAAGAAGAAGAAACGGTTGTTGTAATCATGTGACAATCATGTGACATTTTGTTGTGTAGAAGGATGATGATAGTGATGATGAAGATGAAGTAGCTGCCAAGCAACAAGCTCCTCGCATGTTTGTAACATTCAAAGGTTTGTAGTGGTATCATCAAGTCCTTTCCAACACCTCTATCTCTCTCTCTATCTCCTCTCTTTAGAACCTCATAAGTATCACCTACGTGCTTATGTTTATCAAGGTAGAGATCTATATGCTAGTGATAGATCTGGACTATCAGTATATCTTTTAAGTGAAAATTAAAGTTGAATTATTTAATCTCTTAAGATCCTTATTGTGTCATCTCCTTTGTCGATATAGTCAAACTACTCGTTATGTTCCTGAGTCTCTTTGCCCTACATGGGACGAGACTCGTATATTTGATGGTATTAGGGATATTTGGTGATCCACGTGTTCTCCTTGAGTCTCCCACCTCCTATTGTGATAGAACTGTTTGATAAAGATACTGTTGTAGTACTCTCTCACTTGTCTATAATAAGTGGTATATATCCATTTTTTGTTATCATATATCCATTTTGTTGTCATACATCCATTTTTGTTGTCATATATCTATTTTCAGTAATGTACATTGTTTCTATCCATCCATTTTTGTCATACTGTTTGTCCATTTATTATAGGGACAAAATGAGTTCCTTGGTATTGTGAATGTACTCCGACTATACGTTCTCCATAAAACCAATCCTGAAGCTAGGTTAGCTTGGTATGAAATTAAACGTTATGGAAATATGCAGGTGACCTTTTGCTGCATTTGAACTGTTCTTGGTAAGGAATTCTACACTGGAAGTGATGAGTTATATTATATTATAGGATGAAGGAGATATGGATTACCTTTTCCCCGCCTACTTCTGCTGAAGGCTATTTCATCGGTTCCTAGTGGTATACGTCCACACTTCAGAAGACACGCATTTGAAGTGTGTCCATTTTTATCATCAGTATATATCCATTTCTATATTTAACTGTTTTTCTGTTTGTCCATTTAAATCCTGTCCTTTTTTGGTTAGGTCCTCTGTTGGGGTGTACGAGGACATGAAGCGTTTCCGACTACTTCAAGTGACATCTCCTTTAGTTGAGCTTGAGTGTGAGGTAATCTGTTAAAACGAAACCAATTCAAATGCAAAAAAGAATCCAACTTTTCCAGATCCTGTTATTACTATGGATGTGGTGAGTACCATAATTTGTTTCAATTATAAGTAATTTCATAATTATATTTTCAGCTGCTTCCTAAAGAGGAATTGTATGCTCCACCCTTTAATTTGCGAGTGTGTATGACAAAAGAGCATTTGGTCAGTTGCCAATGGTGGGTTGTCATGTGATCAAACATTAGAAGATTTCCAAATTGACCCAACTCCTGGAAAATCTCTTGTTGACGCTAGAAGAGGTGCAATGTTTAAATCATTGTGTACTTTATAGAGTGATCTTTTTTAAATATAGGAACAAGACCTCCATCTCCTCCGACTATACCAAAAGAAGACACAAAGGAGGTAGCATTAATACTTAAGAAAAGGAGATGCTTTAGATTGTAAGACATGTCTGTCTGTCTGTCCTGTTTAAATGTGTGTCTGTCTATCTTTAGACTGACCCGGATAATAAGAAAGATGTCAAGTTTGACTGGTGTCTAAATTATCAGCTATTAAAGATGAAAACGTACCCAGCAAGATTACCTTGACGAAGGTCATGACCTTATGACAGTAAGTCACCACACCTTTTTAATAACAAGCCACACCCATACAACATGAATACCAACCCATTTATTGACAGGTTACCATAACAACTGCTGATATATCTCTTCTTAGATTTATGAGGAGAGTTAGAGGATGCTTTCAGCAACTTTACTGATTTAACTCTTAAACTTTTCAATCTTTACCGTGGAAAAGGAGGGCGTGACCCTGATGATCCTGAGGCAATCTGTTGGCAAGTTTAAAGGAGCTATTAAGTGTATCCTATACCTGATGATTGGATCTCCTGAACCAGCGAAGGTGTTGTGTCATATTCCTTCATCTAAACCAGTTAAAGTCATTGTTCGTGTTTGGACTTTGTCATCATCAGTAAGTGTTAAAATATATAGAGGTTTTTTTTTAGCATGTTTAAATATATTTAATATTTATTATATATATAATATTTATTATAATATAGGGTATTGATCTACAGCCTCAAAGATCCTAATGGCAAAGTAAATTTAAAGGAAATAATTGTGTAAAATGGTTGGGGCTCTACTCTCTCTCTCTCTCCTCTTTCTCTCTCCCTCTCAGTCTCTCCTTTCCTTAAGATCTCATTGGAAAGCATAAAATCAATGATGTCGAACAATTTATTATGGCTAACACCTCTCCACTCTTTCTGGGAAAATGTTTGAATTACCAGCGACACTCCCCCCTCTTGACCACACCCGCAAAATCCAGTAATGGGACTATGATAGGACTTCTGCCAATATATCTCATTGGGAGAAACAGAAATTGACCTGGAAAATCGTTTCCCCTCACTCAGCATAGGGCTATCTGTGGATTCCTGAAACTTTTGCAAAGTCAATGGAGCTTTCCAATGTATCATTTATTCATTCCCGTTTTAATTTTGTAGGCGTGGTCCTAATCGTTGCCGTGATTATGAATTCCTAAGGATTTCTTAACTGTTATTTTGCAAAACTCAGCGCATTCCATATCCTGTTTGGGTCAGTAATGAGGAATTCTCTTTAATGGCGTCTCATACCATAATCAATCATTTGGTAAGACTATATCACTTTAATGATCTCACATAATGTTCTTCATCGAACAAGGCAAACCTCTACATCCTGATGTGGTGTGTTTGATCAACGCTTAGCTCTCACAATTCTACGACAACCAAACTTGGTTACAGAACACATTGAGAGAGAACCCTATACAATCCAATGCAAGCCTAGTATTTCAAGTACTGTATAAATAATATACATGTGTTATGTAAAATCTGTTTTTTGTATAGGGGTTCACTCCACATGTGTGTGGTGGATATTCTTCCCCAAACTACCAGCTCCACCTCAACAACCTATTGATGTGTCTCCCTCGTAAACCAGAAACATATGTTCTTAGGATTGTTGTTTATAATACAAAGATGTCTCTTGGATGAGACCTCCCTTTAATTAAAAATAAAAGGGGGTAGTAACAGGAGAGTCTATGTCTGATATCTTGTGAAAAGGGTGAGAGAGAAAGAGGGAGAGAATCATTACAGTTTTATGACAATTTCTCAATTTTTGACTCTGATTAAAAGGATCAAATGTTGGAATATTAGTAGCATTCAATTTCTCTCTTATCATTAGATGGCTCCGTGGTCAAGATGATACCCAAAAAACAGTGTCCCATTATCGTTCAATGGATGGTGAAGGAAACTTTTAATTGGCGATTTGTTTTCCCATTCGAATACTTACCAGCTGAAGAGGACAATGGTCATTAAGAAAAAGGTAAGAGGATTATTAAATGTTAATACATATCATATCTTTTGTTTTTAGGAACACTCTATAGTTTGGATAAAGACAGAGATGCATCCTACCCACCTCGTCTAACTCTTTCAAGTTTGGGACCTGATGATCGATCTTTATCCTGATGACTCCTTGGTATGTATGACAACAATTTAAGATAGACATCATCCTCTCTCTCTTCTCCAAACACAAAACACACACACACAGGTACTATTGATTTCCTTTAGCTGCTATACCAATGGGTGCTAAGGACTGATACAGAGTGTTCACTAGACGACAGCTACCACAGGGAACCAGGAACACCTGTTACCACTTGAAAACTTATTTGAAAGTAAAACGAGTTAAAGGATGGGTGGCCTTGTTCAGCGAGGAAGAAGGAGAAAGGACTCTATCTGTGAGTTTATCAGTTGTTTTATTGTGTTATTTAGAGCTCATCTTATGCAGGGGCAAGTTTAGAGGCTTGAAATGGAAATTAATAACTTTGAGGGAGGAAGTTCAAACAAATTCGTCCAGCTGGCAAAGCTCGAGATGTGAACCCATTTGGAATCCCATTCTTGGAAGAGCCCCAATCAGTGCCTATCGTGTGACTGTCATTATGACTGTCAACCGTAATTACATCACCATTTACCAAATAATGTCTGACCAAACTTCTTTTTGTTCACAGGACGTCCTGAATTCATTTCTTTGGTTTACATCTCCACTCAAAACATTTTAAACATATCATTTGGCGCTATTACAAGTGGCATATCATATTTGGTATCATCATTGTACTCCTCTTGTGATTATGTTGGTGATCTTCATATACACTGCTCCTGTAAAGATGGGGGGGACAGATGGTTTTGGTGTAATGGATGGATGTTATAGTGTTATGGACAGATTGTTTGGTTATAATGGATGAATGTTATAGTGTTACAGACAGATGACATGGTTCAATGGATGAATGTTATAATGGTTATAGACAGATGGGATGGTCCAATGGACAATGTTTATAATGTTATAGACAGATGGCATGGTCCAAATGGATGTGAATGTTATAGTGTTACAGACAGATGACATGGTCCAAATGGGACGGAAGGAGTTAATGTTATAATATTATAGACAGATGGCATGGTCCAATGGATGAATGTTATAGTGTTACAGACAGATGGCATGGTCCAATGGACGCCTGTTTATAATATTATAGACAGATGGCATGGTCCAATGGATGAATGTTATAGTGTTACAGGACAGATGGCATTGTCCAATGGACGAATGTTATAATGTTTAGACAGATGGCATGTCCAATAGATGAATGTTGTGATAATTGATTCTTATTTCTTTTATAGAACTTCCTGGCACAGTACCTCCTTGATCGCATACTGGCCATTCGAGTTGTTGGGGACTATGCAGTTTACAAATAACTTTCATCATCCGACATTATAAAACTTTAATTATCAAAAGGCTCCAACATTTTGATTTTTGTAAATTTTTCTGCTGTAGTTTTTTCAATAGACTTTCAATTTTTTTGACAAAAAAATAGATTTAGATTAGAATATGATAATAATATTTAATAAAAGTACACAATAATAATAAATAACAATCTACAATAACTGCCTTAGAGGAGTGTAGAATCGGCCACATCACTATAATCCTCCAATCTTTTACAACTGGATTCTAAAGTCATCTGATAAATCTTCCCAAATACAAGGTGACTTTCAAGGTGTAGATTGTACCATCTCATTTCTTCCAGTTGTGTTGTTGAACAAGACCTTTATAATGAAAATAAAACACAAAAAAAATCCTTCATTGTTCAACAACGAACAAGAAGGATGTGAGGCATTGATTTTTTCAAATATTATTTATACAAGATATGGTTTTTGAAAAAGATATTCTACACCCTCTAGGCAAAAAAGATAATGAGGTCCAGCAAGCCATGCTGAACCATCAGGGCAAATGTAATGGTGGAGGAATGACATGGTAGATTCTACACACCAAAAACACAATTGAGAGGTGACTCAGGTGAGAGGTGCCAGTCGAGACACACATTATGGTGTTATTACCCGACAAAAGCTACACCTGAAAAACACCTCATATTAGGCACTGGGGGGGGGTCATCCTTCCAACCAGACAAGTTACAAAAAAAGTTGTGCATATGTGAATCAACTCACCATTAATAGGATAGTTGATGATCATTTCCTTAAGTGAACTTACTGAGCCTTCAATTACATCTATAATTATTATATTACAACACATATTATACATGTATATATAATATATATATAGTATGTAGGAGAAGAAAAATATATAATTATAACAGCAAAATGCACTAAGATCTTTTAATATAAAGCATACAACTTTCCTGTACTTATTATTTACCTTGGTTTAGCTGCACTTTAACTAGCCAATACAATGTTAGTACAATATCTTCCTACTAGGAGCAGTAGTCTTGCAGTCAGGTAGTTGAATTCATCTGGAGTTACATTGAATTACAGCTGTAATCAGACACTGCAAACTCCTTTCAAAGAAGTAGCCCCGTAAGGTCGGAACTATCACTGCTAGCCAGCAAGAGTAAAGGTAAAAACCGTCTAACAGTGTCCGCTTATATACACGTGGTCTTTTAATTAAGTACTATTATCATAGGGGTCACCCAAACATGGCGCTCCAAAACTCCCTACATTCAAAGGACGATAGGAGCTCTTAGTGAGAGAAACTCAGAGGAGAAGATTTTACCACGTCAAAAAAAGAGGAAGCCATTTTTAACCACCTAAAGTCGATTGAAAATGATTCTCGTTTTGTTCTCGATATAGATTTTCCTTCCTCCAAACCTCATATGGTTTAATATTAACAAAGAAAACCTCTGTCCTTTTCAAGCCAGTTAAAAGGGAAGATTACGATATTGGACTTTTTCACGTATTGTTGTATCAACTGTATTCACATTCTACCAGATCTACATCGTCTAGAGCAACAGTATACAGACAATGATGGAGTTGTCATTGTTGGTGTTCATTCAAGTAAATTTCCAAATGAGAAGAATTCATTCAACATATTAAATGCTATCTTACGGTATGATATAACACATCCTGTTGTTAATGATGCCAATATCGAAACTATGGGAGCGTTGGGCTGTGTCATGCTGGCCAACGTTGGTAATTCTGGTCCAAACCAACGCCTATGCTATTACATCATTGGAGAAGGACACGGCTCAGAGTTAGAAGTATTTATAAAAAATGGCTGTTTCAGTTTATAAGTCGCATGACTTGTTGGATAACAGACCTATAGGAATGCATTAGAAAGACATAAACACCCACAAATGAGGGTCTCAAATTTCCTGGCAAAATTGCTACTAACACCATCTATTGGACATATTTATGTTGCAGATTCCTCTAATCAATCGTGTTTTAATAATAAATACTAATTCTGGTCTTGTGGAACAAGTTTATGGATCTGGTTTTAGCTGGGTTCTAAAGATGGGACAGGACAAAATGCAGAGTTTAATACTCCCCAGGGTGTGTTGTTTTTAATAATGGTTGTCTCTTTGTTGCAGACACTTATAATCACCTATTAGGAAGGTAAATAAGAGAAGCTCACTCCTCCTTAAATTTTTTTTTTTGTGTACTTTCAATAGGATTTGATCTTTCCAGTCATCGTGTGCAAACTATTGCTGGCACAGGTCACCAAGGAGATGACAAAAGTGGAGGTAAAATAGGACCAAAACAGGAGATTAGCTCACCTTGGGATCTTGCTGTTGGCCCAGGTACAAAACCTTGCATTAATTATTGTGTATTCTTTATTTAAGACTTGAGACTCCCACCCCTTCCTAATATATTATATATTGCCATACTCTAGACCTCTTCCATCCTACTGTATTGTACATAGCTATGGCAGGTACACATCAAATATGGGCTATTTCCTTAAAGAACATAGACTGGTTTAAAACCAGGTAAATACAGACACACCCCTTTCTTATTATTAAATTCTTCCCAGTCAACATACTGTAGGTACTGTTGTTTGAATGTGTGGATCAGGAGAAGGGCCAATAGGAATAACTCATTTCCTTATAAGCAGCCTGGCAAAACCCTCGGGTTTAGCACTTAATACTGGTAACTATGAGAAAATGTGATAATATCTCTTACCTCATCTCAAGATGGTACGTACTGTTTGGTGCTGATAGTGAGAGTAGTACTATAAGAGGAATTAACACAAACAAATGGCAGTGTTACTGTCTAGTGGGTGGAGCTTTAGATCCCATGGTATATTCTAATTATCCATTTTAGCATCATGTCTATAAATGTAGGATTTATTTGCCTTTGGTGATCGTAATTCCGACTACACAAGATGGTAAAGGTCTTTTAATGTCCGACTCAACAACATAATGTTTATCCTCATTAGTATTTTGGTGTGCCTGGGACAGTACTCCGTCAACTTTTATATGTTATTGCTGATTGTTATACAATCATAAGGTATTATTACCAGACATTTACATTAGTACTGGTATTATTGTTATTACAGACTTACATTAGTATTATTTTCACACTCACTCACTCTTATCTTAAATTTATTTCAACTTGATAATAAAAGTTTTATTTACCAACTTATATTATAAAACCACTCAAATTTTAATTACCAAGTATATTGTTAAATGACTTCATTTACTACAGTACAAATTAAGATCAATAAGGTGGTAGTAATTGAGTTCTTAATAATAATGTTTGTGGTTTGACTTGTAGTTAAAGGTATGATAGTTTTTTTTAATCTACTTTGGTTATTTTTTTTATTGGTATCTGGTTTATTACAAGTAGTAGAAATTGTTTTAACATTACTTCAATAGACCAATAGGTTGTCCCTTCATAAGGTGGACACTATCTTTATTAACTTGTAACAACCTGTTCTCTAAACTTTGGTCTAATTTAGCTCTACTGTTATATTTGTCATTCTCATAACTTCTTTTCTTGTAGATTAAGGCAGTCAATCCTGTTACCAAAACATGTTTCACACTAGCAGGTACTGGTTCCCCAGGTCTCCTTGATGATCTTTTGATATTGCTCAGTTCTCTGACAACCTGGAGGATTATGCAATGGGAGATAACGAGGGGAAAACCCTGCTTGTTGCTGACACTAATAACCATGGGTCATTAGGAATACTAGAGTTGGAATCTCAAACTGTTAGACAAGTTAGTATAATATTAAGATATTATCAATTGTTTTGATGTAGGATTAAGTTCTTTGTTTGTGGTAGACTGTCTTATTTAATGTACAATCTAAAGAGAGGGGGGAGGGAGAGAGAGAGAGAAGAGAGAGAGAGAGAGAGAGAGAAGGAGAGAGAGAAGAGAGGGAGAGGGAGTCTGGTATGAGATAATGATATTATGATCAGACAGACCTGATCAGTCCCAACTAGTCCAGCTGTCTAGTAAATAAATTAATTAGTTAATTTAATTACTTGGCAGTAATCACTGACACATGTATATATGTATATATACATGTACATGTATATATGTACATATAATATAATATATATACATGTATATATGTACCAATGTACATGTATTCATGTGATTGTTGACAATGTGACCTTTGGTACATTCATATCATCATCATCACTTGTTAAATTATTCTTCATGTATTAATAAATGTAGTGTTGTTAAATAATGTACCTTATAGAACATTCCAATAAATCATTGAACTATAAGTATTATATTACTTATTATATTGTGTGTGTGTGATTTAACATTTTTTATGACTAACTGACAAGTGTTGTTCATAATCTGTAAACCACAAACTCAATATTATAAAGATATATAGTTTAATCATGTTGTTTAATGAAGATAGATATGGTACATGGCTTGTGTCAAAATTAATATTGCAATAATGGGAGTGGCTTTCACATGGTAATTTGTATACCTTTAACTGTTATTAAAAACCACACCCCAAAACCTAAATTAAACAGCAATACAATTAAAACCCAGTAGTGAACCACCACCCTCCCATTATTGTAATTTTAAGTTTTTGACACAAATAGCACACCATAGATGATGTCATCATGATGTAATGATTATTTGGTCACATGAACAAAATATAACTAGATACAATTAATATAGTTATTAATTACTATATACAGATACTATATTAAGTCTAATTAACTATTAATTTATTATAATTATTATAGTTTATTATAGTTTTATAGTTATTATAGTTTTATAAAAACTTTTATAATAGTTATTATATTATTATAGTTTTATAGTTATTATAGTTTTATAATTATTATAATTATTATAGTTTATATAATTATGATAGTTATTATAAGTTTATATATAACCATTAATCCTAATAGTTACTCTAGTAACATAAGAGGCTTACAAAAATATATTTTAAATAAATTTAGTCATATAATAAACCTTTGTTGTCAGGATATTATCTAACATTAATTATTGATTTTATTACTACATAATTTAATTCACATAACTCTAATATAAGTTCATAATACATTCTACTTCAACAAACAATTAAAATAACACAATCATCTTGTACAATATTTCTCGTGTGTTCCCTGCCAATGTCCCACATAATTATAACATAATGTTTACATTTTTGTTTCTTTAGTTCAAACTACACTTCCCAGCTGACTACCATAGAAATGACAGATGCTCCTTCGATCCCTCTAACTACATTCCATTGACTGGTAAAAGAGCAACTCGTGTGACCTTTGACCCTGTATCAGTTCCCTTCCAAGGGGAAGTGACCCTACAATTAATATTAGTTTAATCTGATGATTATAAATTAAATGAAGAACGACCTAGTTGTGTGCAGTATGTTCCTAGTAAGTTTGTCACCATAGCAAAAAACAGTAGTACCCTCTAATTAATTCTATAAATAGACACCACAATCACGTACATGTGGTTTATTACAAAGTGTTAGACTCCTTAATATGATCTAATCATCTAATAATTTAGTTGAAGAAATAGCAAACTTTACTATCCAATTATTTGTCCATTTAACACATCAATTGTCCTTTCTTTCACAAGTGTCTGTCCATTATAGCTCCATCTGGACTCCTTTGTATCATTGTCTCAGTTTGCTAAAGGCACTCTACAAATTAATGTCCCATTGAATAAAATTGAAATTAAATTCCAACACTTCTACTTCACCCACTGCAACTTCAGAGTTAGCCATCAAGGTAATATGCAATGATAATGTAATTACATGTTTTATTAAATATTTAACCCTAACCCCTAACACACACACTTTTTGTATATCTAGGTATGCTCATTTGCTACTAACATGCTTTAATGATATTGTGTGTTTGTGACAGCTGTATCATTGTGTGTGTGTGTGTGTGTGTGTGTGTAGTGCACATGTCATGATTTGTATGTAGTTATGTATCTATCTACTTTGTATCCTACTAACTTCCCCTAACAATGAAGGCATACACATTATCTGTCAATAAAGGATGTACATAATTTGATACAAGATATTATCTTATAGTGATGTTCCTTTTAGTCTAGAATTGTAATGAGACCAAACAGTAAAGACATTACATTTGAGTGGATTTTCCTTGAAAATCTAATAAAGTGATTAAAGATAATTATATTAAATGAACACTTGGATATACCCAGCTGGTTATTATGTTGAGCTTTTCCTACATGATGTGTGCCAGAAATCCCTGTCATGTGTTTGGTGTCACCAGAACGGCTGATGCAATATATTAAGAGTTAAAATGACCATTACATTTTAATGGTTCATATCAACCACTGTCTGTCTCTACTGTATTTTTAGTAAATGTTTTTAGATAAAAGAATTTTGTAAGTAACGAGTACGTGTATATAGTAGCAGTCAATGTTCTTTACTCATAATATTAAGACTGTTGTTGTTCAGATTACAATCATAGTATTGTCTCGTCATGATATTATAATTGCTGTTGAAATCACCAGAATCTTCAAATTGTTGAGGTATTCTTGTGACACTTTGTAGATCAGACGATGGAATGTTTTGTTGAATGTTTTGTTTATGAGATGTAAAAGATGTTATCATTTAAGGAGAATCCTTATTTTAAGACAATATTATTAGTAGATGTTGGTAATTTGTGGCATAAAGGTTTTGATGCTGAGAGATCTCTGCTATGAATATATATATAAAGAGAATGCGCTACGTCATTGTGGTATAGACACTTGTTACTATAATCTAAATCTTGTAACGACAATGTTTATCTTATATTAACCTCCTTGATTGCCCACTTTATTAAACTGTTGACACAAGTACTCCTCTCTTTTGTTTAAATATCTTGTGCCCAAACAAACCCAATACTCCCCCCCCCAATTTTTATGA
Source organism: Gigantopelta aegis (assembly GCF_016097555.1). Lineage (NCBI taxonomy): Eukaryota > Metazoa > Mollusca > Gastropoda > Neomphalida > Peltospiridae > Gigantopelta > Gigantopelta aegis. Next base: position 45,974 of record NW_024533433.1, on the reverse strand, counting down.
CCTAATACACGCCCATATACTATAGTACTCCAAATATGACACCTAATACAAACCATTATAAAAATACAACACCATTTATATATCCCTATATAGTCGCACCCTTACAACACAGTTGTGGTGGGCTATATAATAATAACTCTAAGACTTGCTCCACTTCATTTGTATAATATTAACATTGAAACCTACTACACGAATTTACTAAAGTTTTTTTTTTTTTTTTTTTTTACTATACCTAGGATACAAATTACCTTAATGTACTACTTTGTTTGTTATCTAATAGCAGGTGGTCAATCTTGAAAGGGAAAGTTAATGTGGTTTCACTAACAAAGCATATAATATGAATATAATCCCTCCGTATATTTAATAAAAAATACTTCAATTTCATTTTGATCACGAAAAGAGTTTCATTAAGTTATGATTTTTTTTTTCTTGCCGACAGAGTTGGGCTGTCTTTTATTGTTCATAGTTGATGGACACTTGTCTTATGGAACAGCTGAGATTTATTCAACCTCTCATTTTAAACTGATACAATGTCCAACCAACATATTCGACATTCAATGACTTACAAAATTGAAGACTAAAAAGAGTTAATTCGAAATTTGTACCACCCTTATCTTGGCATATAGTTGTTAAACCACATACGATATCTTGTTTATTTTATTGTCATCTGTGTTAATTTGAGAGAAATAATTAAATACATATGTATGGGAAAGAGGACAAAGTTTTCAAAATAACTTATTCTGCTCTAGTGTCTGTAATGGATATCATTGTTCCAAATAGTGATACCCCATCATATCGTCGTATTAGTTTATTATATTGTCTTAATAAATTAATTCTTTAAAAAGGTTATATCATAACAAGTAGTATATATAATTTATAATTTATAGCAATTGTTGAACCAGTTTGTCTAACTACTTCTTAGAGATATAGGGACATATTTGACCAAAATAAAGACATATTTTCTATATAACTAACTGAATGATCTAATAATGATAGTGATACATGCATATTGGGTGAGTCTATTTTAATGACAGACTGTTCATTATTGGTATCCCTGTTGGATGAGTGTTGCCTAGGTATTATTGGAAGGGCGGGTCCACAAGGTTTAGGTGTACTATTTACTAATATCTAGTACCAAACAGGATATTTAATGAATCAACTATTTGATGTTTACTGTGAATTTAGGCAGTGTCATATCTAGTTACTTTGAGCAATAGCACTTGTCAGGAGTAACCTAACGAACACCATGGAGATTCCTATTATGTACTTGTGTATGTGTATTGGTTCATTTAAAACCACACACCAATTGTATGACGTTTGAAGACCATATTTTCAAATAGTTAGCTAACAAGAGTTGTTGAACAATAAACTAATGTAAGTGAATGTCAACTGGTGTGTAATGACCTAGGTATGTACTAGGTATGTAAAATATGAATGACCACTTGTCCTCACGTAGTACTCTCACTTATTTACATGTAAACCAACCACCTGACCACATATAGAGTATTAACCAACTTATAGAGTATCTCATTTTCTTTTGAAGAATATATTTTAACACCCAAACAAGTGTACTACAGAGGTTACATATAGACACATTACAACTCAGACACCTGGCATTTACACAGTTGAGAGCCATCGTTGACCTACTTATTAGAGCTTGGAAACTATCCAGACAAAGTTGTTGTCGAGTTAAGTGTTCCCTTGGAAAAGCCCCACTGGTGTTAATTACAAGTTTGACAACAATATTTGGATAAGCTGAGCGGTGTGCTTATATTAGAAGACAATAGTCCCTTCTTATTTCAGTTAAAAGAGACAAGAAGTTGGAGGGAGTTCTAGAGAGACGTGTTCTTCATCATCATCACTGGTTTAAAGTAAGTGTAGATAGTATCTGCGTGTTATAAATTGAGTTTACTAATTAATGTGGGTATTATTATATGAGAGCTTTAGGTATATAAATTAAAAATAAAACTATATTTTGTGAATAATGATGTTTTGTTTTTTGCCTCCAAATAACAAATACATGCCAATTGTATATATCACATTATGTAAATAGAAAATTAAATAAATCATGTCTAATTTTAATATTGAAGTGATAGAACTCATTGTTTAATAGTAACTTTTATAATTTTTACAATATTATTAAATTAGATTGTTTAGAAGTTTATTTTTAATTTATTTGTTATGGAAGTTAATATCAGCTGAACCACTTGACCATGTGCTGTTTAATGTCTTCAGTTTCAATGAATACTATTTCCTCTCTCACAGGAAACACCTCACATTCTTGGACATACCAACTAATTTAAATTGCCCATAAAAGACACAGAAGAACAAAATTCATTATAGTTTATACTGCGAGTGAGCTTGGCAAATTGCAACACCACCTGTTGCATCTCCAAACGTTACAGTAATTCGCAACTACATTGAAGAGTTACAAGAAATACTGAAGAAAGAAAGAAGCTATAGGAAAAGTACTGCTAAACCTCCTTGGAAATAAGAGGATATCGTTCAGTGAAAATCTCCCAAGCCTTCCCTGCAACAGTTCGTTTTTCTGTCAATACTGAAGATTTGTTTGTACCCTTACCGGATATGTACAGACCTCGTTCGCGCTAATAAGTCTCCCAAAACGAAAAACAAGACACGTTTTGTGTCCCAGTACTGATAATGCATTAACTGCAATAAAGGATCAACTGGTAAGTGTGTGCGCGTACACAAAATCAAACAATACAAGTGCTGCATGTGATCATTGTACAAGACAAAAGCCCCTATTGTAATATATTATTATATATAAATTATAAGGTCTCTTTTTTTTTCATTTATATAGTTATGAGAATGGTTGCACGAATCACAATCCTTGTTGATAGAATGGATACTTTACTTTACGGTATACATGAGGCTAGCGAAGAATTAAGAAGAAACAAATACAGACTCAACGCAGTCCTGGACAAGCATTACGACGTATACACAGTTTAGAAAGTAGAACAAATAGTTACACCAATTATCCTTTAACTCAATTGATGACCTATCATGGAAATTAGTGATTGTTCCAGTACAAGTACCAGTAGACGAGGGAAGTCTAGTGATACTCCACGTTGGTTACGAAGAGATTCGTTACCAACAAAAACCACTAGGAGTGGTGATCTCTTTCAGTCAGTCTCCTCCTAGTGTTGTAGGAGAAAACAGTAGTTTATCGCAACGAGGGCTCACCAAAAGGATTAGCCACAAAGACATGATAATGCTGTTATCACCACAAAAGGGGAGGACAGCTCATCAGATGACTCCACCCCTCAGTCGAGTCCAACATTATCTCTCGCGTGGCGTTGTCTCTCCTGACTCCTAAATAAAGTTCTTGTTTCTCCTCGCCGTTCCAACTTCAATGGCTGGACCAAGAGCGCTGGATCAACACCAAACTTTTTCTATACTTGCCACAAAACGATCTTCTACTTCAACATCACCATTATATCAAGTATATAGTAAAACCAGAGAGTGATGCCAATACCTCCTGGGACAAAACATCACTCCATTCTACAGACCGTACTTCAATGATAATGAGAGTTAGCTCAGCTACAGGTCAACTAGAAAAGGTACCAAAGTCAGGAAAGAGGAAGCCATCTGTTGGCCGTTACAGAGCATCTCAATTTTAGTTATAAACAGACCAGAATCGTTGCCAAGTTCTAGTCAACTCTCGTCTCATCGTATTTTATAGGACCAGATTTTGAGGACACTGATGGTATGATTTTGAAACCTAACTGAAGAGCCTCGGTCTACTCGATCAAGTACTATTAACTTGGCACAAGAATCATCTCCTCATTCTAGTCCTATCAATCGGTTGAAGAGCCACGCCCCACTCGATGTAATAGTGCTAGCAGTACTTGTCGACCATCGTCACGCACAAGTAGCAGATCTAGTGTACAGCTCTCAACGTAACAGTTTGTATTTTGTTAATAGCATAGAAACAACAGTTTGAGAGTTCAAAATATTCCTAAAATCTCATCTATCCTCTATCTTATACTGATACTGTATTTAATAATAAATATTCTCTATGTGGATTTAAATCATTAGAACCTAATAATTTCCAATTGCCTTCCTTATTTGGGTATTAATAAAGTACTTGAAAGCTTTCTTGCAACCAACCTTCTGTAGATAAGATGTCTTCATTTTGCTAAGGTTTCTTTAACAACCTGTACTTTTTATGTAAAGGATATGACATAATGTCTTCTATATCAGGAGGTAGTAGGTGGTTGGCTTAATTCTAGCAACAGAACTCTTTCAAAGAGGAACAAAGGAAACTAAATTAAAGAGCCAAGGACTTTGATCTTTAAAATAAATATTATTTCATTAACTTTTAACAGGACCATGTTCTTAGTTTAACTACATGTAGTAGGTCAAGTATAGAGACTATTTCATTTTAGACTGACAATAAACAAATTAAAATGTAACAAACTTCATTATCGGACATATATAACACTATATGATATCTGTTATAAATCATTATATAGTTAATGGAACCTTGTTTTGGCAACAAGCGTGCCACCAAAAATAGTAACATTACCTCAGCTATTGTCAGCACTTGTTTACAATTGACTTCTCACTTGTTTGGACTCAGGCATTTACCAAACACAAGATAATGTAGTACACAATGTGCATCAGAAATAAGGGGCAAATGTAAATAATAGACCCTAGTTACATTCTAAACTATTGATATTTTGAAAGCTCTTGTAAATAACTGTTATTTATCTAACAAGGGAAAGTAATAAACATTACTACTAACAGCGAGATTAAGAAGTCCAACAGTTTGAAGTGAGATAACATCAATCATATTTCCCTTTTCCTGGAACATCAACATTGATCTAAACTAATATACACTAATTCATGACTAGTTTATTATAATAACAACTACAAGTACATTAACTTAATGTCTTTGTTTTTTTATTACTTCTTCAATAACAAGGATTGACCTTTCATTTCTGGGGGGATCTCTAGTCCCATAATCTCTAGTACAGTGGGTGCTACATCAGCTAATGAGGCATTGTGAGAGACTTGACGATATTTGAAACCCTCCTCCGTGAAGACAGAATGGCACTAGAGAGAGATACAGAGAGAGAGAGAGAGAGAGAGAGAGAGAGAGAGAGAGACAAGAGACAGAGAGAGAGTGAGTGGATATAATAATGAATTATGTTGCACAAAAAGAAATTAGTAAAATTGGTTTAACGTCATTTTCTACTCTACTACTCCTGAAATATGTTGCATGAATTGTTTATCAACAGAAGGTAACTTCATAGCTTTCAATAATAGTCCAACTATTTGTCAGTTTACTTACAGTGACTATTGCCAGTCACTAGAGATCATTCATTATTACAACTTATCTCCTGTTTGTTAGATTAGTGATACTATTATCAAACACAAACACATGATGTTATCATGTAAATATGACATGTTTGCATGTAAATATGACATGTTAACACACAAGACTCTTTTGTTAGTGTGATTGCTTCATAGTCCATATATACACACGTGCATATTGAAATAAGGCAATTTAGGAATGTTTAAAATTCTTTAAAATATGAATAACAATTATAATAATATTGTAATATTATTCACGAGCACATGACAATGACCACACAATAGAAAATATTTTATACATAGTTATCACAGCACATGTGGTAACACTACTAACCTGTCTGTTATTATCATAATCAATCTATCATTATAATATCAGTTATGTCTGACATAGTCATATAGATTGTATTATGAAGATCCCAGAATATATATAACTATAATAACTTTCCCTTTATATTACATATCAAAAAAGAAAACACACATAGTCACAAAACAATTCCATTGAAAGCCAATTAAATTACATGTGCATTTAACACATGTAGACTAAGTGGAGATAATTATGCCTTTCAAGGAATAATGGCGTAACGGCTGGCTTTCTCTGGCTATTGTTTATGCTAACACCCACCACATCTAAAAGAATGCAATTAAAAAATATCATTGCATGGCATACACTACATTAGTTGTGTACTTGAGAATGACGTCTCTATGGTTACCATGGTGGAGATTATAAGAATGAAAGTGAGTGGTCTAATACCAAATTAGGTCATACATGAATGATTATAGCTAAATGGATAAATGGATGGACAGAGAATGGACAGATCATTGTTGACTAATATTTGACCTTGATAGTATGAATATATTATTAGTATATTTTTTGTGAAGGAAGTATATTATCATTTCCCTCAGGTAATACTCAATATACAAACAACATGTTTATATCTATTGAAGAAGTAGACCACTGGAAGTTATTATAATGATATTAAAATATAATTGCATGGCCATACACTACATTAGTTTGTGTACTTGGAGAATGATGTCTCCATGGTTACCATGGTGGAGATTAGAAGAACTGAAAGTGAGTGGTCTAATACCAAATTATGGTCATACCTGAATGGATTACAGCTAACTGATAAATGAATGGACGGAGAATGGATAGATCATGGTTGACTAATCTTAACCTTGATAAAATGAATAATATTATTAGTATATGTTTTGTGAAGGAAGTACATTATCCATTTCCCTCAAGGCAATACTCAATATAAACAACATGTTTATATCTATTGAAGAAGTAGACCACTGGAAGTCATTATAATAAATGATCATCTAGCCTGACAGCTTTCCAGTAATCCCATGTTACAATATCCACATAACTATTATATTAACAATACAGATGCTTATTATCTAGAAATCTAATGAATGTTATTAGAAACATGTCCACTAACGTAACTTTATACTATTAATGGCAATAAAGATGTACTATACACAATAGCAATTTTACTGTGTAACAAACAGCTACTAGTCAGTACTATAATAGTCAAATAGTTAATAGTTTATTAGTGTAATATATTATATCTAATGTATATTGATATATAGATCTGCCATTATAAATTGGTGGTATTGTATAAATATAGCTTATGAAACTATACAACTATCAGTTTGTATATTACAACTAATAGTATTAATAATACAGCTGATACTATTAATACAGATATAGTTTATGTACAACTAATAGTATTAATAATACCGCTGATACGTATTAATAATACAGTTTATATGTAACTACTAATAGTACTAATAGTTAAACTATGATATTGAGACTGATATTATAAAGTAGTTTTTACCTCTAAATGTTGTATGTGTTAGTAACAGGTTTTCCATCTTCATCGAATCATGTCTCTCAGCATTGCCATGATCAGCTGTCACTAATAAAACATATCCCTTCTCTTCACAAGCACGTTGGATGCCCAATAGCAACATCATAGTCAGCACAGGCCATCTACTGCTGGCTTATCTTGTCCAGTATGACCCGACCATATCAGGAGGAGCAAATTTACACATTATAAATGGGGAATTTACTGCTATTGATTGCATCACCCATCTACAAACAATGTTAAGTCAAGTTGTAAGGACGTTCACGTTACTTCCCGCCTCTCCTACACAGCTGCACTCATTTCTGGCTGAGATCATACGTTGCCACTTTAGGTGAAGGGACCAGACACCGTTCCTCCCCTTCAAAGGTTTTCTCAATTCCTCCAGTAAAAGAAAAGGTTTACATGAGCATATTTCTCTGTCTCCGCACATGGAATTGACGAATGTTTCTTCTTTGATAGCCATTCTGCTATAAATTATGAGGGATTTCGGGAGAAATAAAATTGAAATGGGAACTTCTTTTTTATACTCAGTCATAGTGAAGAGACCCTATAAAACGTCAATTTGATCAGACCCCATTGACCCACACCCACTCACTATGTCTTTAGAATGACTTCAGTAATCAAATTTGAGGTTTAAATGCCAAAAAGCTTCAACAATTTGTCTGCAATCCTTGTCAGCTCTAAAGTCAATGAAATCATCCTTGTGTCTTGATCTTTAAATTGAATAAAAAGATAATACTAATCAATGATGTATCAACTTACCTCTCACAAGGCCTTCACGTTCAGAAATCACTGGTTTCATAAACTCGTCTGTCTCTTTGCATCACCTCTGCATTATAGCACTTCTTGCATTTTCTAAGAAGAATCTTAACACAAGGAAGAGGTGGATTCATAAACTCACCTTTAAAGATCCCCAATAGAAACCTCTTCTCCTTTGCCTTGAGTAATACCTTCAAATGCTATCTTTGTTCTCTCCATAGCGTTTATCACGATCCATAGCATAATACGACCCATCAAGGTATCCATTTTACCATACCCCAATGTAGATATAAATGTACATAAGTTATCAACATAAGTTACTATCAAAAGAGATGTCAATCCAAAATATCTATAGTGTGGTCTTTTCTGACTTCCGCTTGTAGGTGAGGTGTCTCGTCCGTCGGAAAAGAAATGGACCAATGCTTGAGGGACTTGTGGCTTGCTTTGCAGCTTCAAGAAGTGCTTCAAGATGTGTAATGTGACTATGTACAAACGCCATCACTTACCTTAATGGATACATACATGTGTATAAGACAAACGGATAGATCATAGATCAATGAATGGATGGACAGTTAGATTGATAATGGTACCAAATCAAAAGAACTGAACTTACTAATCCAAGAAAATGCACATCGTCCATTTTTAGATTTGGCACGTTCAAAAGCTTCTAATAATGTTGGCTTAATATGGAATGTTTTTATTTTTAATAGCTAGATTAATGGCCACAATATCCCTATAATATTATTATTGATTAATATAATAATGATTAGTTTATTGACCCTATAGTGACTCGTTTCCAGTACCAAGAGGGGGGGGGGGGGGGGGGGGGTGAAATGTCCAACTTCACTATTACCCATTAACCCTTCATGTAAACCCACGGCAAGACCTGTAACAGTGATGTTATCTTAATAGAGTGGGTGGAGGGTATTATGGTGACCTATGCATCCAAATTAGACAGACTCCCCCTTCATTAGTTCCCATCCATAAGGGGTGTCTGCATTTTTGATTGCAGTTCCTGAATGAGTTACACAAATACGGTTATTATATACACTCTTATTAAGCCCTCTCAATATATTACTTTTTTTTATAACATTGCCATAGTGGTACTAACCATGGGTGCTTCTGAAAAGCCCCAACCATCAATACCATACGACATACATTAGTAATTTTTTTAGCTTTGCTCCTCCGCCAGGTGAACAAAATAATTTTGTGGCGTGGCTACATCTCAAAATGATTTGAGAAGTGCAGTAATGTTTGACTTCTTCTTGGAATGTACCAGCTGAACCTCTATTGAATGCACTAATACATTTAAAAACAGTAATAAAAACTAGTTTGTCCAGATCATAAGTCTCTTAATATAGCAAATGTATTATTATAGAGGAACCATATAGTCAAGAGAGTGATTCTCCCTGTCCTCCCGTCGACCAGAGACCTCTATCATCTAGCCATGTTTCATTTACATAGACACACATCAACTCAAGGGATATTTCCAATAGGGTGTGTCTTTTATTAGTGAATGCCGGAACAATGGGAATGTTATAATGGATCTGTGCCTGGGGAGTACATTGTACCAGTAGAAGGTATGCTGGTTGAACAATCAGAGAACAAAGAAGTTACGTGTTGAGAATTAAGTATGTTCATATTGGTGTCATATTTTAATAGTAATATTATGATGTGTTTTTAATTCATTTAGATCAACTGAATTCAGAATTTACTCTAAAGGTTTGTTCCCTCTCTCCCGTCTTTCTCTGTTACTTAATTGACTTTTGTTTTTAGTTAGTTTTCTCTTCACAATCGAGTGAAGTCAAAATAAAAGGAATATATAATCATTGTTATAGAAAACATTGGTGGAACAGAGCCAAAATGGATACAGGATTGGTTTCCAGGCAACAAATGATGTGAACATGCTAGAATTACTTTGCAGGAATACAGTACCATGAGAAAGTAGCTCTGTCATTGTTCCAAATTTAATCTCTTCTCTTCATCAACTACAAGTAAAGATTGTGACAACTCACTATACCAATAAATTTTTATGTCTTCTGTCTCATTCACATTCAAAGGTATCGTCTCCAGAACAACATTAACCAATCGCCTCTATGTTCCAAGCAATGAGACCGCCTCCAGGAAGACCAAACCTGAAATCTCTGATTCCAAAACATATCAAGAACAGATCGAGATAAAGAGGAGAAGGGAAGAAAAATCTAATGGTGTAACTGTTTCACAAATTGAACTAAATATATTGGAAGAACGATTTCAGAAGATACGGTTTCCAATATTGATATTAAAATGAAAAGAATTACAAGAACATATGTAAACTTCGTTTAACTGAGGTTTCATCAGGAAATAATTGAGAAAATTTGAAAACAAAAATTGTTAAAAATTTAAAAACAAAATTGACACATAATTTGTGTGTATCATCGTATAATAGCTTGAATGATAAACCCTTTGGGTATTTCAAGTTGACCTATTACAGCTGAGTTTGGGCAAGATTTTTCCTGAAATAACATAGTTATCTTGTCTGTAGCAATGCCATATTGTTCTTGTAACTGCTGTTTAACTCTTAATACACTGTCACTTGAAGACACAGTTAATTTAATGTACTTTGAGTGAGTTTGACAATCTAATTTTAAGTGTAATAGGATTCCCATTATAGTCCCTTTGAATGGCATGTGTCTGGGGCAGGAGTCTGTTGGGGTAGTTGTTGCATGTTAGTGTGGGTTTACTAAGACAGTATTTTGGTATACATATCTATTACCTAGTTCATCATATGACTCTGTTAAGATACCTATAAAATGGTAGTAAAGGTTAAATGAACAGATCTAATAAAGGGTTAATAAAATAATATCTTCAATACTATGTATAATAGATGACCTTTGGTAATGATACATGTAGCCAGATTAGAATAGCTTGAGCCAGATCATAATCTTCTTCCTCAGCAGCTCTGCGGCTGCTTTTAAGCATATCCCAGATTTCTTTTACGACCCTCAATAAATGGTGTCCGTCTCCCAAAATATCTCGTTTCCCTTGCAACTGACCACTAGTGAGTGGTGTTTTCACTCTCCCAATAATAACTTTATGTATCAAAGGTTTGGGATTTGTCCTAACGCCCTGAAGGCAATAGAAATAGTTGTTTACTATTTACTAGATGTCTTACAAACCTTCACATGACTGTCACATCTTCATCATTGAAGATTGGCTCAAGACCACCTGAAATGATGGCCAAGCAATTTCCCATATTCCTAATTGTCAGCCACGCCCAGTTTTATTAGTTGGAAATGCACTTTAGAGGGTGTGACTTCAGTAGATAAAAATGGCGACAGGTATGAAAGGTTAAAATTAACAAATAAATTGAGGGACTTGACAAGGTGTAATTTTGTTCTCCTTCAGTTTCAGCAGCAGATCAAAAAGAACATTAATTAAATGGACATAAGGGAACAACTCCATACTCGCATCGGCTGTGCAGAGGAGTGGAGATCAGAACTGGTTTGGGTCCTAGCACTCAGGTATCAGTCTGATAACCAAGTCTATATATTATGTAGGTCTCTGTGAGTCGAGCAGTGAAACCTCTGCTGACGATCCTAGACCTACAGATTACTTCTCACAAAAAGTAATACAAACTTATTAATATTCATTACAATTAATACTAAATGAATATTAATTACTAGAACTGTGCTATTCAGTATTCAGCAATGTTGGACAAAGCATCCACACCAAAGTGAGTTACCTGTGTATCTTTATGTCCCGCCCCCCTTCATCAGTTCATTTAGACGCAAGAGATAACGAGAATGGTGGACCTGATATAGGTACATGTTATATAATGATTGATTCTTATTAATGGCAATGTTTTAGTAGTGGAAACCGTTGGAGGAACAAATAGTCCGTCATCTCACAGGAAAAGAATTAAGGAATTAGACAAAATGTTAACAAAAACAAGAGAAGACTACACGTATGTTGCATGGATGGATAGATGGATTAATGGATAGATGGAAAGGGGGAGGGTCTGATAAGATCTTGTTGTATAGAGCATTAAAGAAAAGATGGAGATGCTGGAAAGAGGAGAATTAGTATTGATCATCTTGAGAGTATTAGTTAGAGCAGCCCAAGCGGAGTAAAATGTATAATTCATTTTTATTTTAACATTTCTCTAGTGAGTTAAGTGGGAAATCTCTCACAGAGAGTCCTATCAAAAAAGGTACAATACATATATTATAATGTAGTAACATTTATTCTTGTATTAGTTAAAACTTTTTACCATTTGATATTCAGAAAGAACCACAAGAAGTTGACAAATATCATATCACCATTGGACATTCCAGCCTCCTCCTCTTGGTGATCTTCCCAGAGAGCAGCAATCTAAGGACCAGACTGATCATATGACTAGAGACAATGAGGAGAAAATTAAAGGGACATTCAAGAAAGATTCGAAACCAACACCTCAGTTTCTAATCCTACTTTGCAAGATTCAAAACCCACAGCTCAAGTTTCTAATCCCACTCCACAAGATCCAATACCATACATCAAGATTCAAACCCATACCTCAAGATTCAAAACCCACAGCTCAAGTTTCTAATCCCACTCCACAAAATCCAATACCCATACATCAAGATTCAAAACCCACAACTCAAGTTTCTTATCCACTCCTCGATTCTAAACCCATACCTCAAGATCCTAAACCCATACCTCAAGATTCAAAACCATACCTCTAGTTTCATCCCCTGATCAAGATAAATCTATAACACCTGTTCAAATGCCACCCCTGCCCCTCCCATGAATCATCAACAGAGGTAGAGGCGGTGAATAAAGTAGTCACTAAGGAACCAGCAATCTGAAGAACCTATTAAGTAATGAGGATAACCTGTACAAAGTTCTATTTTAATGAACCTGTATCAGAACCTATGGAAACTGACAATAAGTCAGAAATAAAGGCAACAAAATGAAAACATCACAAACTGCAATGTTCCAGAGCAAAATGATAATAAATCAAACTCCCCCCCCCAATGTTCCCTCAGTAGAGACCATACTTTAAAGTCAATCGAAACTCAAAGCTCAAGTCATCCTGAGACTTCAAGCCTCAAAGTCATCCAGAGACCCATGCTACAAGCAAAACCAGAAATCCATTCTACAAGTCAAAACAAGACTCATGCTACAAACAACCAGAGGACTCACACTACAAAACCCAACCAGAGACTCGCACTACAAACCAACCAGGACTCCACTACAAACCAACCAGAGACTCCCACTACAAACAACCAGACCATACCTTAAAATCAACCAGAAACCCAATACCTCAAGCCAACCCAGAGACCCAAACTTCAAATCACTCAGTGACTTCAACAACTTTTGATAGTTAATTCATTCAACAGAAGTACTAGACAAGGTATCTATTATACTAATAGATAGTCCTATTTTAATAATTGTGTGAATAGTTTTCAACAACACAAGATAGTGATCATCTCATCTGTTCAAAATGTCAAAGAGGAAGAACCTGATGACGAAGAAGATATTGTGTTGATATAGAAAGCCTATATTGATGATAGAAAAAGACCAAAAGTCAATTAGTAGAGACTTCTCCTGAGGAATTAAAAACAGACGAGGGCAACAGAAGTCATGAGGCAAGAAAAAGAGGATCTGTTGAAACTTAATGACGTAAGCAACTTTAATTATTTTGTGTTTACTGTTGTTGTCAAAATAGACTCCAGCTCTCAAGGCATCTAAAACCCACGATACTAAAGGAACAGTAAAATCTGAAGAGGAAGAGATGAAGATAACTGGAATGGGCGTGGCAGAAGAAGAACACCAGCTAGAAGTAAATATTTTGTGTAATAGTATGTTAAAACTTTGTTTCTAAGGAGGAAGGCGGGGCAGACCTAAAGTTGCCATAGACACTTCCCCAAGAGATGATGAGTCAGATAGGAAGTCCAATCTACTCTTAGTTCAGCTGTACCTAGTCCTGCACCCTCTCAGAGGTGGGTGGAGTTAAATGTTCTTTTATAATTTATTTATACTCAGTGATTTGGATTCCGAAGCTCATCAGTTATTTACGTAACTGAGAGAAAAACTATTATGTTATTTGGAGACATGCGGCCCACACAAGTAATCCTATTATGTGTCCCTATTAGTGTTACATGTTCTACATAAGATATGCTCAACTTATCTTACATCCAGTGAAAAATAGGAGGATGGCCCCTGGGTTATTAGAGATTGTGTTACGGTTAGCAAAGTCACGTTATTATTACATGACTTTTTGGTTTTCCTAAACAGTCCGATGGATTTAACTACTATAAAGCAGAACATTGAAACTGGGGTATGTGATTGAAATCACATGGACTATCATGTTATAATTATTTCCCATTAGGTAACGGAGAACAGACATTGAGTTTCAACGTGACCATGTGTGTTAATGTTTCAAAATGCCTTCATGTACCAACAGTTCTGACATATGTGTAAGATATGAAGTAGTACAGAAAAAATTACGTTTATTATTTCTCTTGTTAGATATAAAATGGCTGAAGAGGATGAAAATGGATGTGATGGAAAATATCAAGGTAAAACAGCTGTACAATTATAATTGTCATAGTTACTATGTTTGTTAGGAGTACACTGTTGACTCAAATGATGGTTCATTCATCCAGGCACAAAGGACATACGTACTAGAGAAGTAGTTCTCCTATCACTGACTTCTTTATATGCTAAATGTATTTATATCTTATTAGCAAGAAAAGTGGGTGGAGAGTTCAGATGAAAAAGCCAAAAAAAGATGACCCTCACCAGCTCGCAAGAGACTGGATGAGAATTGATGACTGACCAGTCACATTGATGTAGTCCATTTTTAGGCGGGGGGTCGGGTTATGCCTGGATTACACTTGTATTTTTGAACTCTATCACACATCAGTCTCATTTCAAACATTCATGCAGAGGTGTGTTGATATGACATTTTATTAATGTTGTTGATCAAGTTTATAATTGTGTTCCTCTACTAATCTTTTTTATAGCTAAGTGTTCTGACTGTTCTCCACTCAATTCAACTATCATTTCATCAAGGAGACGAGTCCCTGTCAAAAATTCAGACACTCCATATACGTATAGCCTACTCTATGATCAGTGACTCGATCCTGAGGAGGAGGAGATTATTGTCTAAGATATGAGTGTATGAAGATAGAGCTTGCTTACCTGAGGAAAGTTGTATGTTCTTATTCTTTCGTGTCTCTCTCCAGTACCTATTTGTGCTTGCGTTGTTCTGACCTCTCCTCTTCAAGTTGTTTCTTTGTACATCATATATTCGTGCTGTCAACACACGCATAGCTTTGTCTTTGTTCTAATAAATACGTTATTTTCCTCAAACATATAATTCTTTTTTTACAGCCGATGCTGAGATCTCTCTTCTTGCATATTGACAACAATTCCTGTTGGTAGATGAGGTGATACGTACAGCACTATATGTGTGTTACATGTTGACCTCCGGCTCTATTATCATCACATGACAGTTGTGTGATAATAAATTTATTCCAAACATACCCACTTGCTTTAATGTGTCTATTTTAAGATCACTTGGTTGATATCCACATCAATCTATTTTTCTTGTAATAAGATGTATTGTTTTCATTGTATAATATACCTCAGAAGGTTGAGGTAAGACTGCTACAGTTGCTGTCTTGTATGTACTCGCCCTTGAGTTTTCTGTGACGGGTATACGTTGAACTCTATGTGAACCACTCTCAAACTGATGTAGAAATTGTCTTTATATTCTCTTATTACAATGTCTTACCTTTAAGATTCAAACACACCTTGTCCATTATAGATGCACTGGCATTCTATTGACAGAGAGATAAACATGGCTACAGTACTAGGTTTAATACCATGTATCCTCCTGTTCTACTACTAACAATAGATAATGTCTCATACAGCCATCCTTTGTATTGTGCATATCTAACTCACATTATCATTATTATACAACAGTTAATATGATCTGCACCTTTTCATACATATGAAATACATCAGCTGCAAACAATGATGCTTCCTGCCGCCAACACCTAATTACATGTACCAGACCCCAATAAAGTTTAATTGTGTATACTGGACCCTACCTGCTCTTACTTCTACCATAGCACTATTAAGATCAGCTTTGATCACGTGGTAATCAACTGCTTTACTATCATAATTCTATTGTACTAAACATGTAATTTAGCATTAAATGAGAGTGCTGTACCCCAAGATGATTTATCTGTTTTTGACATTCCACAATTTCAAGCTTTTGCTTCATTTTTCAATTGTGATCACTCAAAAGAGATTGGTTTGCATATAAGTCCTAACTCAAAACACAGACTATGTTATTTTAAACAATAAGATATTACCTCTTTTGTTTTCTCTATTGTCTGACAAGTGATACATAGCTTCAAGGTCAGAAAGGTCACGAAATTTTCTTTGATACTCCTCTTGATTTATCTATAAAAGTTACTAAAATCGAAAATCCATCATCAAGTGATGCTGACCTTCTCTGTGCTATTTGTTCTACTAATTGTCATGTTTGTTTACTAAATATTTTAAATAAGGTCTCAATGAGTTAGGTAAGGAATTGTTAGAACTAGTAGACCCACTTAACAATCTGATAGTGGATTGAACAGCTAAAAAGAAGTTGTATAATTGTCACAGATATATATAGATGAAGAACTATATCCTTAGTTTATAACAGCAGTCTACTCACATCACATCTCCTTAGACCACGTGTACCTAACAGAACGACAAGACAGGTTACTGTCCCATAACTGAGACCAAAACCTCCACATTTGTACCTTGAAAGTCACACCCAACTCCCAACCCATAATATACAATATTAAGGATAACATTACATTTATCAAAATTAATTAAGACAATAATAGTAACGTTACAAAAATATGTATCTATTAAGAAGTGAATGATGCCGCCACAGTCTGACCAGTTAAGTCCGTCCATTTTACATAATAATTGTAAATACATCCAACATTGTGGCTGTACTAAATATTCTAATATATTGGCATCTTCCATTAACCTATCAATAAAATGTGGTATGTGACTTTTAACACTAGCTAAATCCCTCGAGATTCTGCCGAACATGAAATTTCATTAGTGGGGATGTGGCCTTTTAAGAATGGAAGGGATACATTTGGTCCTCCCATGTGTAAGAGAGAAGTGCTTGAAGTAGTGAACAAAGAAGAAACATAAATAACTTGGATCTTGGAGTTTACCGTTGTGTTGGTAAGGAATACGACAAAGATGAACACAACAAAATTTGGAGAAACTACTTTCTGCATTTTGAAAGAGTTCTGTATTTCTGAAATGATCTGCTGATGAGTGAAGACAAACATTCTTTCTCCAAATGTAAATCAATTATTTTCTCACGTAACAGATCAGAAGTAGTAGTTGCAACAAAGTTTTTTCGTTCATTTAAAGAACTTATTTGACTGAGTTCTTCCACAAGAAGGCAAACAATATCTTTTGTTCTAGAACTGGATGTAGAGAGAAGAGGCAAGCAAAGAAGTGTCTGTAAGTCCTGATGTAGCTCACTAAGAATACCAAGTGTAGTTGAAGATTTCAATAGTAGATGATTCACTATTGATAAGAGGCCTACAATTTGCTTTAATATTGACCTTTTCAATACTTTGTCAATTTGAATGGTAATCTCCTGTACACTAAAACTGTTTATTTTCTGCTAAAGGATGGTATTTTGTTAGCACATTGACAATGTAGTGAAGCTGACATTGAAGAGCAATAAGATTAGAAGGACTTGAAGATAATAAAGATGTCATCAGGCCATTAAGAGAAGTTGAAATTGTGTTTTGAATCAGAGAAGTACTAGGATTACCGGGAGGTCTCAATTCTAAATCTGCACATAAAATCTGATGCATTTTGTGAAC
Organism: Gigantopelta aegis; assembly: GCF_016097555.1. Lineage (NCBI taxonomy): Eukaryota > Metazoa > Mollusca > Gastropoda > Neomphalida > Peltospiridae > Gigantopelta > Gigantopelta aegis. Next base: position 28,117 of record NW_024533433.1, on the reverse strand, counting down.
ACAATCTTCTCGTTTCCAATTCTGACTGGCATTAAGAATAATTTTAAGTCTATCCTCAGGAAGATATTGACGTTTACTGATAGCATTGCTCAAAATCTCAAAAAGATCACACACAAGCTGACCAATATCACCAATATCTTTAAGATGTAAACCACTGCCTGGAGATCAGTAATTGAATATGATGATTCATCAACTGGCTGGTCCTCATAAGCTGGTATTAACAATGTTTCTTCATTGTCAAATTTTGAAAGAGATTTATTTGGGAGAGTCCCATTAACATTTAATTTCAACTTTCCTTTACCACATGGCTGACTTTAGACTCTTTACCTAGAACTTGCGTCTAAAAATAGATAGTTATTACATTTAAAGAGACATCAACAGTTTACTGACCAGTGTGGGTGTCATAGTGGCTGTGCAGACACCTTTCGAATCTTCTGTTTGGGTTCTTGATAATCATCATCACTATCAATGCTAATAATAGATATTTTATTCGGACTGATAGATCGTTTTCCTCTTTGTAAATTCTTTTGGATATTCCATTTTAGTGATAATCACTTCTTGTTCATACATCTTTGCATTGCTGACGCAGTCTACACGCCTATACGGACATATGCGGAAGTCTTCTGAAATTAGTACAGAAATGTATGGAAGCAAAATTAATTAACTTCTCCGTATACTATTAATGTTTATTACATTATTTTGCACTTTTCCGTTAAACTCCGTGTTAAAGGACTTAAGCTGAATGGAAGGCTCAGAGGTATACCATTTTAATGTAATATAACAGAGGTTTGGGATTTATAAGGTTTATATATTAATTGCAGATGAGAACCAATTCTAAGGATGGTAAACAAGCTGACCATGTATCAGGTCAACAACCAAAAACAAAACAACAAAAAATTCACTTGAAACCTCTCTACTACAGATAAAGAAAATACAGCTGGTGTTTATTCATTGCATTCTGAACTATCTAAAGTTGAAGAGCTTAGCAGGATGTTAAGGAAACACAACAACGTCTCAATGAAGCCAGTAGTGAGTTATATAATATTGGTGTGTAATTGTGTATGTATATGGTATTACTTAGTGCGAAGTCATCTGCTAAATATTGATGTTGTCACACTGTTCGATCCTCACTTGACTGATAAGCTCCGTCAAGCAACTGAACAATGTGAAAAATTGTCTGCAACGTATGAAAGAGAGAGAGGATTATATGAATCAACTCATAGAAAAATTAAAACAATGCAGAATTATATATGTTTCTTATTATAGTGTTGTAATGGACTATAAAATGTATATAATACATATATTATAACTATTATTTAAATATGATTATTAAACACATTAAACAGCTACATAGGCAAGGTTGTGTCATGAAAAAATTAGTCCTCTCCTAAAAAATTTTTGTCAACTGTTCTTTTAAAATTTTTTGTCCACTGTTGTAAATTTTTTGTTCTACCAGACTAAAATGGTTATTCAAATTGTGCCAACCTAGAAGAATGCAGTAAACTGAAGAAATTACTAAAGTCTCTGCTTGATTGAGTGTAGGGTATGGAGTAAGAATGTGGTTGTTGTGGCTGTCAGAATGAATTAATGAATTAATGGATGGATGAACAAAATCAAATAGGTAAGATGAACACAAATTATGTGCTAACATATTATCTTAGAATTTAAATTATCCTGAAAAACTTATCCTAGGATAAAAATTGTCAGCAAGTTTTATGTCCTAGGATAATTTTTTGTTGATAGGATAAAAATTTTCTGAGATTTCTTGTCCAGGATAAAAACTGTTATGACATTTCCTGAGTATTAATTGTTAGTTATTATATTAATTAATTATTATATCCTAACATGTGGGAGGACGTTTTTCAAGATCCTTATCTCGTATGAGATCTCTTACTTTGTCCACAGATCAGACCAGTCATTTGACTGGTTCAGTGGAGAAGATCAAAGGGAAGTTTTATCAATCTCAAAAACAAAGCAATAGTAGCCATTTAATTATCTTGGTAGGTTGGTCAGGGTCGAATCACAAAGTACTACAGAAGTATGCTAACATATATACTAACATTGGTTTACCAACTCTAGCTATAATCCCCTCTTTACCAGATGCATGGTTTTCTACAAGAGGAGCTAAACTTACAATTAATATTCTTGAAACTATATCAACCCAACCTGTCAATGTTTTACTTCAATTATTTTCAAGTGGTTCAACAGTAGTTCTACCAACATTACAGCATTACCTCCCAATATCCTAATATTGACCTCAAAGGAATTATATTTGATAGTGGTCCTGCAGAGTTTTCATACAAAGCTGGAATAGAGGCTTCTAAATTAATGTTCAAACAAGGAGGCGTTAATTATTATCCCTATTTACTAGCTGCTACCCTTACTGGGACTACCATAGAGGCACTAAATGGAGACGAAAAAGACAGGAACTTGACTTAGCATTACAAAGTCATTTACTTGATGGCATACCACAGTTGTATCTTTGTTCTCAAATTGATACTGTAGTTCCTATTGAAAGAGTGCATAAAGTGATTTCTAAACAAAAAGAGAAAGAAAGAGATGTGGAAATAAAGATATGGAAAAATTCTGAACACGTCAGACATTTTACGATATATCCAGATGAATATCAAGATCAAGTGACTAGATTCCTTTGTAAAATTGACTTTTTACAAAAAGATATTTAAAGTATTATTATTATTGTAATCAATTAATAATGTTCATAGCTTAAATGTAATGGCGGAAATGTAGTATTTCACTGACCAATCAGAATGCTTCATTTTTGATAACTTCGTACATTGTGCTTATCAAGGTATCATTGTTTAATGTTTTTTAAAATAAGAAACAATTGAAGTACTGGTAAGACTGGTTTGTCATACCGGTAGCCCTGGCTATACATCTTACTGCGCATGCTCTGTATAAGACCGGGAAAAACGTGGTATAAAAACGATGTGTCTGCACAATGCCCGGTTTCAAGAGTTGAGTAGATCTACTCACTTTCAATATTGCTGCTGAAGGACTATTGACTGGACTTGGAGAGGAACTGTTTCTAAATGGTACTGCTCACACATATTGTTGGATACTATGGGTAAACTGTAAGTCTGTCCATGTATGTAGTGTACACTGTCTCATGTATTGGGTAGTTGCATGATGGACGACATATGAGGACTAAAGTGAAGACTTGCATGCTAACGGTCAATGACAGTATAGACTTCCATCTCCCTATGTTCTGTTACAAGTCCATTTGTTGATACACCGCTGTATCTAAGGGATTTGTTTGTGCTTAGTGGGTTATCACTGTGTGTTCACTTCGGTAGAGAGTTATTTCTGGCCCACAGCTTGAATTTGACTCTGACGGTATCTGGGCCATCTAGTTTTTGTAGACTGGGCCACCACTTAGTTTTTATAGACTGAGTCATCTAGTTTTTGATAGGAGTGCATGATCAACAAGGTATCATGTGCTCCTATACCTAGGTCTAGATAATTGATACATTTTGAGCATGTAGACTAGTTTTTTGTGGTCCATCTACTTTTTACCCAGGTTTTTCTGGGCTACCTAAGTTTACCCAGCTTTTACTGGGTCTAGTTTTTCCCCAGCTTTTACTGGGTGTATTATGTCCACATACACCTCTGTATTATTTTATTTTATTTTTGTTGTTGTTGTTGCTTGTCTTGTCTTGTCTTGCTTGTCTTCCTTCAAAACTGTGAGTTACCTTGTCTTTTTGTTTAGTAACTGTATGCTATGTGACATTAACTGTACTACTACATTCTATAACAGAACTAGGCACTAATACGGTTCAATAAAAGGAGATGGAAGTCCTAATATATAATGTATTGTAGAAACTAGTGACACCTTTGTGTACCCGTAGTACATGAGACTAGTTTCTATTGTTTTATTATGCATATGTGCTGCTGTATTGCAATACACACTGCTGCCTTAGCCTCAAGAGTTTCTTCAAGCAAGCTTTTCTAATAATTACTGCAGTGGTAATTTCCTCAGATCAGTTTCATGCATAGACTTTCTCAGCTTTGTGCATATCTCAATTGAGTCATTCCAAAGTCAGCTTTTGAACTGAGCTTTAAAGAGTTTCATAATCAGGCATTTAAAGACAGTTTCTATAAACTGGCCTTTAAAGAGTTTCTGTAAACTGAGCCTTTAAAGACAGCTTCTGAAAATTAGCCCTTAAAGACAGCTTCAAAGTTGGGCCTTTAAGACAACTTAAGTAATCCAGGCTTAATAGACACAGCTTCCAAAATTGGGCATTAAGCTGAACAGCTTCTGCATGTCAGACAATTTGAGACAGTTTCAAGCAGCATAATGTCCACGTAACGTTGGTTCTAAACATTATTTAACTATGAGCAAAATTTTCTTCAGGTTTTGAGTTTTGCATAATTTCATTTAAACAGCTTTAATATTAAAGACAGCTTTGTATAAAGTCTTTTGTGCATATCAAGAATGATTACTTCTAAAACAAAGTTTAATTTTCTTTAAACAGTTTAAAGTTTTATTATTTTTTCAAGACAGCTTGCAATATGTTACATTGGGCCTTAAACACTGTTAAGTGTGCAGGGTTTAAAAAGCTTAAGCCTTTTTTAATATTCAATCTTCGGGCCTTATTAGTTTGTCATCTTTATCAGTGAAAACAGGTTTGTTAAGAAAGTAACTTACTAACCCAATGTTTGTTAGTATACACAGGATTACAGGAATTTCAGGACAACAGAAATCAGTATGTAGTAAGTTCTTTACAATGTTATCTACAGTGTCAGCATTGGACCAAACACTTCAGTAGTATGAAGTAAGTTCTTCAATATGTTTCTATAGCGTCAGCATTGGACCAAAGACTTCAGTATGCAGTAAGTTCTTTACAATGTTTTCTACAGTGTCATCATTGGACCAAAGACTTCAGTATGCAGTAAGTTCTTTACAATGTTTTCTACAGTGTCATCATTGGACCAAGACTTCAGTATGCAGTAAGTTCTTTACAATGTTTTCTACAGTGTCATCATTGGACCAAAGACTTCAGTATATAGTAAGTTCTTTACAATGTTTTCTACAGTTTCAACATTGGACCAAAGACTTCAGTATGTAGTAAGTTCTTTACAATGTTTTCTACAGTGAAATCATTGGACCAAAGACTTCAGTATGTAGTAAGTTCTTTACAATGTTTTCTACAGTTTTAACATTGGACCAAAGACTTCAGTATATAGTAAGTTCTTTACAATGTTTTCTACAGTTTTAACATTGGACCAAAGACTTCAGTATGTAGTAAGTTCTTTACAATGTTTTCTACAGTTTCAACATTGGACCAAAGACTTCAGTATGTAGTAAGTCCTTTACAATGTTTTCTACAGTGTCATCATTGGACCAAAGACTTCAGTATGTAGTAAGTTCTTTACAATGTTTTCTACAGTGTCATCATTGGACCAAAGACTTCAGTATGTAGTAAGTTCTTTACAATGTTTTCTACAGTGTCATCATTGGACCAAAGACTTTCAGTATGTAGTAAGTTCTTTACAATGTTTTCTAAAGTGTCATCATTGGACCAAAGACTTCAGTATGTTGTAAGTTCTTTACAATGTTTTCTACAGTGTCATCATTGGACCAAAGACTTCAGTATGTAGTAAGTTTTTACAATGTTTTCTACAGTGTCATCATTGGACCAAAGACTTCAGTATGTAGTAAGTTTTTACAATGTTTTCTAAAGTGTCATCATTGGACCAAAGACTTCAGTATGTAGTAAGTTCTTACAATGTTTTCTACAGTGTCATTATTGGACCAAAGACTTTCAGTATGTAGTAAGTTTTTACAATGTTTTCTACAGTGTCATCATTGGACCAAAGACTTCAGTATGTAGTAAGTTCTTTACAATGTTTTCTACAGTTTCAACTTGGACCAAAGACTTCAGTATGTAGTAAGTTCTTTACAATGTTTTCTACAGTTTCAACATTGGACCAAAGACTTCAGTATGTAGTAAGTTCTTTACAATGTTTTCTACAGTGTCATCATTGGACCAAAGACTTCAGTATGTAGTAAGTTCTTTACAATGTTTTCTACAGTGTCATCATTGGACCAAAGACTTTCAGTATGTAGTAAGTTCTTTACAATGTTTTCTAAAGTGTCATCATTGGACCAAAGACTTCAGTATGTTGTAAGTTCTTTACAATGTTTTCTACAGTGTCATCATTGGACCAAAGACTTCAGTATGTAGTAAATTTTTATAATGTTTTCTACAGTGTCGTCATTGGACCAAAGACTTCAGTATGTAGTAAGTTTTTACAATGTTTTCTAAAGTGTCATCATTGGACCAAAGACTTCAGTATGTAGTAAGTTCTTTACAATGTTTTTCTACAGTGTCATCATTGGACCAAAGACTTTCAGTATGTAGTAAGTTTTTACAATGTTTTCTACAGTGTCATCATTGGACCAAAGACTTCAGTATGTAGTAAGTTCTTTACAATGTTTTCTACAGTTTCAACATTGGACCAAAGACTTCAGTATGTAGTAAGTTCTTTACAATGTTTTTCTACAGTTTCAACATTGGACCAAAGACTTCAGTATGTAGTAAGTTCTTTACAATGTTTTCTACAGTTTCAACATTGGACCAAAGACTTCAGTATGTAGTAAGTTCTTTACAATGTTTTCTACAGTGTCATCATTGGACCAAAGACTTCAGTATGTAGTAAGTTTTTACAATGTTTTCTACAGTGTCATCATTGTACCAAAGACTTCAGTATATAGTAAGTTCTTTGCAATATATTCAACACTCTATTGTAACAACAACTAATCATGTTTTTTTCTTTTTCTCTCTCTAAAAGATTATATATATATATATATAAGACTTCACATTCACAAGTACTTCATACTTAACTCATTTATGTCTTTTCTTACCAAACAGTGTGTGTAACAATGTAGTACTTCCTCCATATGATATTAACTGGAATCTCAACAGTTCTTGTGAAAGGAGTGAGAGATGCTAAGCATTACAACAAAAACCAAAACTTCAAAATCTATTGTAACATGTTAACTATTTTCAATCATTCAATTCTTTTGAGATATTTTAATTGATGTTCAATTCTTGTTCTCTAAAACCAAATACAATGCTATTTTGATCAAGACATTTAATCTAGACGATTGTGCTTGAATTCATAAACTGAACAATCTTTTACGTTTTTATTCTATTATCTTTCCCCACCAATATTTAAGCCAAAGGGAAATGGTTGAAAGGGTTAAATTTTCATTTTCCGGGTTGATGGCTGTCTCTAGTCTTTTCTCTTCGTATTCACAGTTACCTAAGCGCTTGGAATCACTCAAACTCTCAGCCTCTTGTTTTCCTGGTAATCTAGCTGTCTTATATGACTCCACAAGAGAGTGTTGTGGATATGCTGTAGCTCATAGGAGTAAAGTTGTTATTATACGATGGGAACATGGCACCTCCAGTAAACAAAGAGTTCTCGAGCCATTTTCTAGTGCAACAGAAGTTGATAGCTTAACATTTATAACTGGAGTAAGTACAATATCCAGACTGAATGACTACACATACAAATGTCTCCCTCAGGTCAAGTGGTGTGAGCTACTGTCTGGTTTAACGGTGTTAGTGATAACCTCTTTTGCAGGATTTGTGGTAAATTATGACTTTAATAGCAGTACTTGTTAATAAGGAGGTGTGGTTTATATAGATTATGAATGACGACGGCACTAAACGTCTCTTTCAATATCGAATGACACACAAAGAGAATTCTATAAGTGAAGTGATATATATGCATAGCAGCTGTAAATATTTTATTTTCCCTCTTTCTTACATTAGTTTCTACTTGTGCACATGGTATCACTAGTATTGGTAACTGTTTATGTATAGGAACATCAGAGGGAAGCATTTTAGTCTTTAGTGTTAAAATAGATGAAGGGGTGGAGTTTCGTCAGCAGTTAAGCAAGCATGAGTATTCCATTACTAGTTTAGCTGCTAGTGAAGATGGTTATTTAGCTAGTGGTGATGAACAAGGATATGTGGTCATCTGGAGTGATCCTACAGCATCTCAAACACAAGATGTAATTGCTGAAATTAAAAAAGGATGGGTAAGTAAAGGGGTGTGGTCATTATCATTATCACTGTATTTATAGAGATGCATCATGCACTCAGTTATGTTGGTGGCGCGATTTGGTTGTCATTGGTTACAGTAATGGCAAACTTCGGATATGCAGTAATAAAGGCTGGAACTAGTGGAAGTATATGCTCATAGTAGATGGATAAGTGGTTTAGATATTGCAAGTGAAAACTGGTTTGGTAAGCCAGTAAAACTTTTTCAAGAGCTGTCTTACAGTGAATATTTTAGATATTATCTTTATCAGAAGATTCTACATTTTCAGTTTGAAACTTATGGGGAGTAAGCAACCAAAAGTAAGTACTTATTTGTTTCTTCTAGTAACACACTCTCTCCAGCTCTCTCTAGTACATTCTGGTGTAGTAGAGATGCTTTGTTGACTGGAGGTATGTTCTGTGATGTACTGGGCAATATGTTGGCACTAACCTCTTATGATTCCAATACTATTGTGGAGTTTTGTCAATCTTTAACATTGGTCAGTAAATAATGGCAAACGATCACTTAGTTTTAAAAATTAAGTTATTTTTAGAGTCTTTTCTTTTTGTTTTTATGTGTAACACAAAATATTAAAAACAGTTAGTGGTGATATACAAACATGTAATGTTATAGTAATGCACTTGTTCGTTGCAATGGTTTTCTTAGTTGATGGATCCAGTGTCTTTGGTTTGCAAGCTTCACCCTCTAGTGCAGTATTGTTTACTGATGGCCATTTGAATGACAAAGGTGATGCAAGACTGTTTAGCTCCTCATCTCGAGGTGTTGAACATTTGATTGTGTTCTCTGATAAAGTAACATTAGAAGGAGCAGTCTGTGTAATGACTTGACTTTCAGTTTGGTTTGGTGTGGAATCTAGTTCAACTGGTTCAGATGCCACATCTTCAGTCATTGCTAAATATCCCTATATAATAGCAATATAAAGAACAATAATGTAGACTATTGTACTTACATGAGCTATGGAGAGGAGTCCATCAAAAATTTTAACTAATTCTGAGAAAGATGGCCGTTTTGCAGGATTAGTATCCCAACATTGCAGCATTAGTTTATACCTAACAAACAAACAATATACTCTCTCTCTCTCTCCCTCCCTCCCCTTACATCTCGTCACTACATTGATCTGGTCGAGGCAGGCGATTGCCATCCTTTATAAACAAAAGCAATGACTCTAAAGTAGAGGGCTATGTCACTGTACAATAAGGAACCTCACCTAGAAAAGAAAATAAAATTATTACTAGATATAACATCACTTACCATAAGTAAGGATTTCCCATAATACCACTCCAAATGACCAACTACATAAAAAGAAATTTAAATTATTAGTTAATTAATAATTATTAATAATATAATAACATACACATCACTTTTTGTGTGTGTGAAGACGTTCAGAATCCAAAGATTCCAATGCCATCCAACGAGCTGGGAGTTTACCCTATAACACAGGGTTATTATTACATTGCTATGATGTTAATGCTTACTGATGTTAGTTTTCGATAGTAGTCCTTATCTTTTAGTTCCCTTGAAAGACCAAAATCAGCCACTTTGAGTAGAAAACCTTCAGCAATGAGAATGTTTCTAGCTGCCAAATCTCGGTGTAAACACTAAACAAGCTACCAAGTATTTGTTATAATTAAGTAATATACTGACCCTCATTTTTTCAAGGTGTTCCATACCACGTGATATCTGGAGTGCAAAATTAAAAACATCAGTTTCACTTAATAACAAATTTGGATCTTCAGTCAAAATCATGTCATCAGAAACATTAGAGTGTTCTTCTGTTGTCATGCATCTGAGGCCAGGTGGATCTTTTGCAGTCACATGACTAATATCTGTTAAATTAGGGAGCTCTTTTTTTAGACATGTGAACTTGGAGTTGCCTTTGTAGTCACATGACATGGAGTAGAAACAGTAGATACACAACTCATTCTTTGTTGTCTTGTATCTTCACTCGTCGATTCAATAGGACCTCCCCCTTCAATGACGTATTGATTATAATAGTCTGAACTGCCAATATGTTGCCAAAACACACTTTGGTGGTTATCATCTTCTCTTTCCAATAGATTAGCATATAACCTCCAAGAGTCTTCTGATACATTGCCATGGCAACAATAGGGACATCGAGGGGTATCAATGACATCACATAAACATGGCTCTTCGTTCTGTTCTCGTAATGTGAGGTACTCCCCCAGTGTTTTACAAGGAGTAGGGGGACAGGGAGTATCTACATGTAATCTAGATACATATGTTACTGAACATTGAGATCAGTATAGGTGATAGGACAAGAATGAGGGGGATGTTGCTGAATGCTGCGTAGATTTTTAAGATAATTTCTAAGATTACCATGAGCTGCATATTCCATTATAATATAGAGTGTTTTTGTCATCTAAATGGAACAACAATTACATCATATCTTAGTATAAGCATCATCATAATGATGTAACATTACATCATATTTACATCATAATCTTAGTAGATTCATCATAATGATTACATCATCATTACATCATACTTATTAGATTGTAATAAGCAGGTGTAATTACAGGTACTGCTTACAAGGTTTGGTGCAATAGCCAAGAAGGTTCAAAATGTTAGGGTGTGGCTTAATAATCTTCATAATATTGAGCTCAGAAACCAGATCATCCTCATCAAGATGTGTTCCAGTACCTAATATCAAAAATAGTATTATAAAATGAAATCCAAAGGAAGGTAATCTCTGACTTTTAACAGTTTCACTGCCACTACATTACGAGAATGGTCTCCAGGTACTATGCCTATAGCTTGAGCTTTCCATACCTCTCCAAACTGACCTTCTCCTGCAGATTGAAAATGAATGGACAATAAGGATCAATGGCTACATGATTGAATGGACAATTATATTGGGCATAGATATTAAATGGACAGATACAATTTGAAATAGGCATGTAAAATGGACAACTAAATACCTATCACTACATCTAAAGTCAGTCGGTCTCGTGGGAATTCCATGCTATCAATGTCAAATAAAGGAGACAGAGGCAAGTCTGGACTTGTGTGTCGTTTTTGCACTCTCAATCTCAGACAACAAACAAGGAGACAACAGACTAGTACCACAACAAATATTAGTATTAATATTGGTATAAATATGAAGATTACACCAAGATACGGACTGGAGAGAGGTGTTGATGATATAACTACTGTAGTTGACGGTGAAGCAACGGTAGTTGGTGCTATTATAAAAAGATGTCTTTTGTAGGTAACATTGCCTACAATTTGACATGTGAAGTTTGTATTGTCAACAAAAGAAGTGTTACAAATAACTAAAGCTATTGAATATTGCATAAAATATGCTCCTTCATTTTTGTTGAGGTAAACGATTTTCTTTCCTGGACAACTGATATCTCATAGATCCCATTTCCTTCTTTGTCACACACACAGTCACTCAGTAGTGAAGTACAGTTAACATGTGATTTGTTAATTGTTCCCTTTCCTTGCCACATCCACTCTAATGATTGTTTATACTTGTTGTAGCATTACAAAAAACAACATTGTTTGTTTCTTTGATCATTTCGATAGTCATGTCAAATGGAGGAGTGATAAATTTGGGCTCAATGGAAGCGTAACCTAAAGTAATAACAATCATTACTCAAATATCCTTATTAATTTTGTTGTGTGGTGTCTGAAGTGATATTGTGTTGATCTGTATTGGTTAATGTTTTAATATCTATTTATCCATCCATCCGTTCTTCACCAATACTCACTAATATATAAAATTTTGGGCTTTTAAGTCTCCAGTATAAATATGTTCCAAAGAATCAGTAAAATGAAAGATGTAAGATCCACTATCAACAAGTTCAGTATGATGTACAAACAGAACAGCTTTGAAGTTATCATATCTTAAATAACATTGCTCAGTTTTAAAAAGATAAAGGAAAGCTTGAGTCGAGCTCTTGGATTAGCTTGTATTTTGCTAAAAAGACATTGACAGTCTGAGCATGTAGAACTTGTGACGTGTTGTGGAAAAATATGTATGTTACCATTGCTCCAATAAGTTTTATTTTTATTACTAGACACTCCATTTCTTTGTACCTGTACACAGAGACCAAAATGATTGTCCTGCATACCTGTGATGATAGTGGCTGTCTAATAATTTTGGATATGTAGTTAATATAAAATTGCCAATCCCTGAAGGAGGGAACTATATGAAAGTAAAAATAAGTTATCAGTAAATGAAGAGGACTATGAGGTCTAGAGAACAGGAACAATATTTCAAAGGAGAGTTATTTTAAACCTGATCTCTAATTTGAAATAGAGGTCTTGTTTCCACATTTAATATCTAGTTTGCTCAATATTTGTTTACCTAATATTTCGAGAATTAAATGTGAAACTATTACAAGTTGAATTGTCAGAAAGAATTAAATAGCAAGTTACAGAGGCTGAGTGAAGTGAATATTGACTACAAGAGCTACATATAATCAATGCATCATTCTCATCTACACTGAGTCCAGATGGAAGATTATGCCCATCAATAGGACCATCTTGATCTATTGTTATATTCCACTTGGGGACGACTATTAGGATGGCTTTGCAATGTCCAAGTCACACGAGTTACAGAGAGTTCAGTACAGGTAGCTTTACAAGGAATATGTTTCTCTGTGCCTTGTACTACTACATTGTAACAAACATCTACAAAAAACAGGACATGTTATAGTCACCAGTTACTTATTGATCTCCTACCTTCTTGTCCAGCGATCAGAAACGCTAGACAGAGTAATAACAGTGATCTTCTCGCGTCAGCCATGCTACTAGCTGTGGTCACATATACGTTTTAATATGCATAAATGCAACCTTACAAGTCTCACACACCTATAGGAAGGATGTTTACTGAATATAATAATTATTATAAACCATATCCTTATTAACAATAAGTGTACTTAAGTAAAAACCATATATGGTATAAAACAAAACAAGGATACTACTACAAAAAATGTTACTATGACAACAAAAATAAAAAAAGTTAGCCTAGAGTTTCAACATTATTATAATAAACAAACTACTTTTTTATTATAATTTTTCAAAGAGCAAATATGGCAGGATTAGGATTATTGATCTCATTATTACAGAGAGACTGCTAGTATAAGGTATACAATTGAAGTAATGGCAAAAAACTGCAAAAGTCAGGATCACGAACAAAATAAAAGAGAAGAAAACTGACAAGATACATCACAATGAGAATGGGAACACATACGATCAACAAGATCCTCTTACGCAGGCATCAACTTTCCAAAGGTGATATAAGGAAGGAACACAATAGCAGCTGGGTATACCAAATATTAAGCCACCAATATTAGCTAAATTATCAATGAACGGAAGAGTCCCAATCAAAAGAAGTGCATCATCACAGCTGTCAACTTGAAGAGCTCTAGCCAAGCTCTGTCCACAATTTGCCAAGCTTGAAATAAACTCTACAAACAAAACACCTATTAACCCAAACACAGCAGGGGAGGCTCCTCCATTAACTTGATATGGAATGAAAATTGCACTCACCTATTGAAGAGAATGTATATGGTATCATATGTAAACCATGGCAACTAACCAAATTCCCACCAGTACCAGCAATAAGATAGATGAGTGCTACCCTAAAAATCCAGCAGTACGCTCTATTTTATAACCAACATATAGTTGTACAACACTGATAATGATCACATGTATCACTCCTAGGGGACGAGAGGGAGAGAGAGAGTAAGTGAGAAACAACAAATTACCTAACCTAAATGAATAAAAGGGGAGAGCACTAAACGATATCCTTGATTCCCCGAAGGTTGTAGAGGATCACCATTAACAGTCCCCACTCCATTGAGACCGCAAATATCATTGAGACAGTTAGTTTTCATTACAAGAGTCCAATTCAGCATGATATATCCCGCCGCGACTATTGCATTCTCGTATGTGCATCACCAGACATTGTCCTACAAACCAAAACACATTCATTATAATATTTAAATATAAAGGTCTAATATCTGAGACATTGATTGAGCTATTAGATTGTACCTGTAATACTGATACAACACGGATGAAAGTTAGCAAGAAGAGCATTAGTATCTTCACAAGGTGTAGACTTGAAATCAGTGTGTTACCAGGACTATGTGACTCAACACAATTGCTTAAAACTGTTGTTCCCACCCAAATATTATTCTGACAGCAACCAATCCTCCTCCATCGATTTCATTAGCTCTTTGAATCAAGTTACGATCAATAATGGCACGATCCCTTCGCATGCAAGGAGTGAACTTGGACACCTGAATGAATGAGGTCTATAAACGCTCATTCCAATCCAGAGGTTCGTAAAAACGATAATATGTAACAGATGAATTGCCAGTCTCATTGTAAAGACTAGGAAATGCCTCAGTATTGACATTAGGAGCAATGTTGATAGGAGCCAAGTTATTTAGCACAATTAGTACTACAACTACCACCAATTGGAAAAAGTCACACCCACAATGAAAATAGGCCAGAATGTCGGAAGAGACTCAACTTTCTGACGCACAAGAGTATTTTGTCGCTCCAATTTACGACCTTCTTTTTCCTGGTCTGCCAAATGACAGCTTCGCCAACTGAACTTACACGACCCACGAGTATGAGTTTGACTAATAGAACTGACACGACCACGAGGTTCATCAGAAGAATGCCTACCCTGCCCTTCACCAAAGAACTCTTCAGCATTTTCCACTGTCGTCGCTGACGCACCCTCTGCTCAGCCTAAAAGAAAAAAAATTACACCAATAATTTTCTCTCTCATTTTATTCACCCTAATATAATTCATGTAGTATTGAAAGGCTGTACAGGATCATATATAAAATCATCATCTCTGTTCTTTGAGACCGACCAGCTGTGGATTAAACACAAGTAACCACACCACAATCAATACAACTCACTTGGTGGAGTCCTTTCAGCATCAGGGATCTGAACTAAATTAGGCAAACGATTATACCAGTTGGATCATCATGTCCATACATTGAAATAGCTCTATTAGAATTGTCACCTGTACTAGCTTGTCCGTTGCTACAAAAATAACAACATTCTATACAGTGTCATGTGACATGATGTCAATTTAACACTGAAGGTGGAAGGGAGTAGTAGTCTGGTGGTGCTTCTACAAAAACAGTCTCATCTTCACTGTCACTATCACTACTGATTTCATCTGGATCAAAGGATTGCTAGAGAGAGAGAGAGAGAGATAAGTAATTCTAAGACAAAACTCTGAACATACATATGGAATGTGTTGACCAATACCTCCCAACTCTAGTGCATTATAATCAGGAGGAACATCTGAAACAGACCGTAGGGTATTACGACGAAGTGTCAAAAAATCCTGCGTCCTACCAGAAAATAATATTTCAATATTATTTTGTAATAAGAGATCTGCTGACCCTCAGCTCTTATTTGGGCAACTTGACCCCACCAATATTATCCACATTGCCATGCTGACTCTCCTCTGTTACGCCAAAAAATCACCCACAGCTCGACCAATAGCCACGCCTCCACGACGTAGAGATCTCCCTGTAATTAACAAATAAAACATTCATTAGGAAGCATTGTCACAAGAATTACCTAGTTGTGAGGACCGACGTCGTGCATTAGACGAGGAGGAAGAGGTGGAGCAGAAGGTTCTGGGCTTATCTCCATAACAATAAAACTATAAGAAAAACATTTTCATGTTAAATCACAGGGGCTACTATGTCTACTAATTAATGTTCTAGATATCAAATATTATTGACTACAGATAGTACAGACTCATTTTCCTCACCTTGAATCTTCTCAACGCCTAGCAGTGCTCTAAGTGCACTTTTAATTGAAGAGGAGTGATAGATACCGTATGTGTTCTAATTAACAGCTCAAAAATAATTTTAAAATCATTTTGTTATGCTAACGCACTACCAACTAAGCAAAGCTTGAGCAGTAGAAGGCACTGAACGAGTACGCTTCACTGCTTTTCTAAAGAGTATATACTGAACAAAGAAATGGCCGATGTGAGTATCTAAGTGTAATTCATCTCCAAATATCTCTTCTATCAATTCTTGTTTTATATTCTATTTCAGAGAGTTCGTAATTCTAGAACAAAAGTGAAGAGACTAGGATCATCAGCAGCCATTTCTCAAAGACCATCCATATCACACAGCCGCAGAAGAAAGCAGACTCCACCCACCAAGTGGGAACGTGCAGTGGTAATAATGGAGGAACCAGTAATAACCAGACATGATCATTCAACAAGGTACAAGTGGGAGGTGCCTATGGTTTTGTATGTCAGTAAAACCGCAGAAACTCTAGTATCTATTGTACAATTACAAGATATATTAATTGATATGTGTTTTGTTATTCTTATTGAGGAGAAAATACAGGATGTTTTAATGTCTTACCCCTAACAGCACCCTTCAAACATTGTATGCTTTTCATTTTTCTCTTTCTTCTTTGATGTATACACTATTATATTATTAGGTAACTCAGGGTCTTACCCCTGAAATTGCTGTAGATAATGGTTTGTTGATTACTTTCAATGTCTATTCTTTTCTAGTCCAAATACTCTTCCAATAACTTTGTCACCAAACTACAGATAGAGGTTAGTCAATGCAAGTGTTGTGTTCTGCTAATAATATTCATGAATCACTATAACAATATTCATAAATATTTGGTGTTCCAGGAACGGATCAGACCTAATACATTTAACTTACATCATTATTTAATTATTTGTGTGGGAGGGGACAGGTGATTGATTAGGGAAAATTAGTATGGATGACAGATCAGTTTCTCTCTTTCCCTTATTCATTCTAGTATTGTTTGATTATCAATATGGTAATGGTCATTCCATTCAAGGGGGATCATCTTCTAATGATGTTAGTTTCAATAGAACTTCATCACCTGGGAGTGTAGTTGATCTAACTAATGACAGTAGTGTATTGGATGTTGAAGAGATTGTTGACTTGACAGAATCTGTAAGTTAAAGAGAAGGAATGAATCATCATTAATGCATATTATTATCTCTATATTTGTAGCCTCATCCACTTAGAATTTCTACTTTAGGTAGTTTATTTATTTATAGCTTGTATTTCTAAATAATCCCTATTTCTACCTCAGGCCAACGACCCAGTTGTCGATTTACTAACTCACATGGTCCACAGTATCAAGTCACTCTCAAGATGTTGTGTTTGTTAATTCTTCTAATGATGATGTAATAATCCTAAATTTCCCTTCTCGGTCAGTAATACAAAGAACAGTCCATCATATATATACTATATAGTATGTATATATATATATATATATATATACTATACACACACACACAATATATAAACACTATATTTTATATAGTAAGCGATACGTCGTAATGGCATATATTATACTGGTATCTCAAGAGAACCACAAAGACAAAGAAACAGAATCTACAGACAGTACAAATAGTGCCACTGCTACCAGTAGCAGTGATGGCTCAACAAAGACTTCATTATCTTGTCCTGTTTGTCTGCAAAGTGTTACACAGGTAATAGTGAATTACTACATTTATAGAGGTATATATAGTTTATTATTTTACTAATTTTCTCTCTGTAGTTTGAGCAGTGGTCGTAAATTAGTTATACTATTTGTGGACATGTTTTTGTAACTATGTATTAGAAAGGCTATTTCAAAACTCAGAAATGTCCTTCGTGTCGTCGGAAACTTACTCTTAAGCAATATCATCCATTGTTTATTTAGCACATATTAAAAAGTCATGTTTTTGTCTGTGGTCATTGTATGAGTGCAGTGTTTATGAATTCATCTTTCTTTATGCATGATAGTACTGTTGTATTCGGGTTAAAATAAGGATGACGTTTTACTACGTATGCGCGCGGTGCTAGGGGCGTGGTTTACGCGCTGCTACCTGTCATATCGCACTCGGACGATTTTGCGAAAGAAGCAAGTTTTGTCATTGCAAGTATCTTATGAAAAATCGACATGATTCGCTTTTTATTAGTTGTTTTGATGATAGGCGGTCAGATGTCCCTTGCCTGCACCGGTTAAATTATGGAAAATTCTCGTTTTAATGCACCTATATTTTATTATAACATTTCAGATGACATAATATGCATTGATATAACTGCCAAAAAACGTGACTGCTAATTCAGTCTCTCTCATGGACACTTAGACATATTCATCATTGCAAACAATACGACCTTATGAAGGTATTCAATAATATAGTATGTGGTATTTTTCAACATCAGCTCTGAATCTAGGTGTGTGTGCTATGGTGAACACAATTATACAACTCCAAATGGTCATCTCATGATGGATCGTATTAGACGAAGCCATTACTATCCTGCTATATCTGGTTACGGAATGTTAGCTAATCTAAAACCAAGCATGACTTTTCCTGTAAAATTCGGTTGTCTGCTGACGGGAAAAAGAACAAAAAACATAAGAGAACTGGACTTTCATTCACAAGTTGGAGGTAACTTTGTTATCTTTTGTGTGGATGCTGCCATATTTTTTATATTTGTAGCTCCTGAACCTCCTCAGAAACCAAATGTTGTTGAATCTAACTTAAATGGTCATCTCTTACAGTTGAACTGCACAATACATCAACTCGTAATGGACCTATTAGGTATTTTTCTTATACAAATAACACTACACGTCTTGTACTGTGTTTTTGGTATCGTTTTCAGTGGCTATGAAATACAGTTTCATTTAGTGGATGGAATTGCTTCGACAATCAAAACTCACCTCTTATTTCTGATGAAAAATACAAACCATTTGGAAAGCTTTCAACTTTAGAACAAGCTCAAAAATCTGAGAAAGCCATGTCATTTTACATGCGCAAAGGTACTCCATTTGATGGGCCTTTACCACATTATCTTATTATTGATGGGACCTTGTTTCATGGAGCTCTAAAGAGAGGTAGTTCTTACATCATTGTGACAACTGCTTACACACACAATGAGGTAAAGAGTGACTAACTTTTAAGAAAACCAATGAAATATGTATCTATGTCTTTACAGAAAAAACGAACTACTTCACTCTTACAGGTGATCCCTCAAATGTACTGACTCTAAGTAAGTAAAATATTTGCATACAATGTTATTCTTCTCCTTTTTGTTGTAGAGTTCCCCTCAAACTCATCTCGTACTCTGCTCCATTGGAAAAACTGAAAGGATCTACCACAGTCTCTCGAACAAGAATTGCCTCATTTCGGCAACGTTACGGTGAGAAAGCTTTTGTAATAGGAGCAAGTGCCATACCATTGGGAATATTACTAATAATACTTGGATTGTCACTTGCTTACAAAAAAGTAATATCTGAATGGAGAGGTAAAGCAAGAGAAAAGAGATACAATCGACTAAGGTTTGTTTATTTCTCAATGAAGTTAATGTATTTCCTTCTTTATTTAGAACTATTATTCCTCCATTCACTCCTCCCATTCCTCTTTCCCATCTCCACAACCATCTTCTCGACCAAATGCATCAACTGCTCCACTCCTGTCCCCCACGACACCCTCTACAACAATCTACTTATCCCAATATGTACCCACGGATTGCACATACCCCACAACAACCTGTTTCAAGAAGTACTCACCAACGCCAATTCCTAATATGTCACCCAGATCTCCACGTAATTATATGCCAAATTATCAAGTTTCTCAAAACGTGTATCAATACAGTAATCTTCAAGGGTATAATGTCGCTTGAGTCTTGACAAAGAAGGCAACATCAGGTAGGCAATAAGAAAGAGTGTTATTGCACTTATTAATTCAATTCCTATCTCATTGAAGGAATACGATGAAGATAATAGCAGTCCTCTTGTTGCTGTTTCTTCTATTACCTGCCTTCCATTGTTGGTAGTCAGAAGGCAAAAGAAAGAATCAGAGCCAGCAGAGTCTGTAAAATCTACTAACAAGCAGTTTACTGTTGAGCCAATACTTGAAATTACCAAGAAACCTATTAAAGTTGATCAACTTGAACAAGTAGTCAAGAAGCTTGCACAAAAAGCCAGTAGTTGAGGAACCTCCAGTAATCAAGTCAGTTGCTCGGCAATTTTTGAACAAAAGGTTGAAATGGGTTAAAGAGCCTATTGGTGTCAAAAAAGGTATGGAACCAGTGTTCAAGGAGTCCATTGAATTAAGCCAATTACCTCAATGCCACCAAATATTGACTGGTCTGATTGAGAAGCTGTTGCAGTCGAGCCAATTCTCCAACACTGATGCCTGTTGAGTCAAGCCAGTTCCTCCAGCAGCTGTTGAGCCAGAGTTTGTTGCCGTTGAACCAGTTTCCTCCAACACTGATGCCTGTTGCAGTCAAGCCAGTTCCTCCATCAGTTGTTTGACCTAGAGCCTGTGGCAGTCGAGCCAATTCCTCTGGAGTTGTTGACCCAGAGCCTGTTGCAGTTGAGCCAATTCCTCCAGCAGTTGCTGACCCAGAACCTGTTGCAGTTTGAACAGTTCTCCAACACGAGAGCCTGTTTGCAGTCAAACCAATTCCTTCACTAGTTGTTGACCTAGAGCCTGTTGCAGTTGAGCCAGTTACTTCAATGCAATCAGCATTTTTGAACCAGTTGTTAAGGAACCTTTGGTAATTGAATCTGTTGTTCCATTTGAACCAGAGGCTAAGGAATATATAATAGAAGAAACAGTTTCCCAATTGAACCAGAAGTTGTTGAACCAGTTTAAAGAAGTTTCTTCTATGGGATCTCAGTTAGTACTTCAAAAAAGGATGATGTCATGGCAACTGTTCAGTCTTCTGAACATTTACAAAAAGAACCTGAATCATCATTGCCTGTGAGTTATAGCCATTGAACCAAGCTCACTTATGCCTACTGAAGAGCTTGCTGATTTCAGGTAGTGTCTCCTTTATGGGGGTAGTCAGTCAGTCACTCAACTTGCAATCCTGCCCTTTTGCTAGCTTGTCTCTCTCTGGCAGCAACACCAGTGGGCCTCAATTTGATCATGCACCTACATGGAGCTACAATTTAGTGACATCCTCTATCCTCTCCCAAAACGATCATCTCCATTTTTATTGCATCTCTTTCATCAATGTATTTTCTGGCTCCGTTACCTCGTGCTCAGTCTTCTTTGGTGTATGTCACAGCACAATATCACCCAGAGCCACTTCTTTCTCAGAATGAGGATAAATTTATCTGATAAACCATTGTCTGCTAACTCATCTTTCCATAGTTCATGTCCTCTACTCAAACTACTCCTATACCCAAACCAAGAACAAACAAAATGATACCAAAAAAAAAAACATCAAGATGCTCCTGTTATAGCACCAGGTGCCTAACCAAGAACAAAAATTCCTCACAAAACACCAAGCCAGTGCCTAAACCAAGAACAAAAATTCCCTCACAAAACATCAAGGCCCATACCTAAACAAGAACGATGTCAAAAGATCTCCCTCACCTAATCCAGTACCTAAACCAAGAACGATGTCTAAAGATTCTCTCCTAACATAATCCAGTACCTAAAACAAGACGATGTCTAAAGATTCTCCCTCACCTAATCCAGTACCTAAATCAAGAACATTACATCCAAAAAGGTTGAAGATTTCGTCTGCTAATTTTCCAGCTCCAATAACTTCTGAATACAACAGTGCTTTCTACCGGACTTTCAGTAGCACAACCAAAAACTGGATCCCAAGCCAACACAGCCCTATAATCTCATCTCCCAATCAATGGTTCAATCATTGGAATCAGACAAGAATCATCCAAAAAACATATGTATATCAATCTGGATCAATTTATAAAGGAAAAGAAACTAAGAAGAAACTCTATAGATATTATAAGGCACAAATCCCATGTACCAAAATCGTGTTAAAAATTTGGTAGTGCTCCAGGACTCACTCCCTCTGCTTCTGCCAGTGGGTCCAAAAACTATGCTGTGGTCAAATGTCAGGACACTCAAACGAGTCATGTACAGGAGAAAGCAGTTCTCAAGAAGAAACCACACCCACTGACGGGGAATCTAGCGCAAAATATTTATGATTGTTCTTTGTCGAATCAGATGACAGCAGATATAAAGCCGGACCACTTCTTCAAGTGGATCGTATAGTTCAGTTCATTCCACAAAATCTCAACTGGTTATCACAATGGAGCCAGATGACACAGGCTACTAGCTCCACCCTTTGTCCAGCATTACCCTTTTATGGGTGAAGCACATAGTGATGGTGGTTTACCACATAATGCTTACAGACGATCATTTCCTGTGAGCTCTAGTGATTCAATAATTAACTATATTTAAAATAATAACTAACAATAAACAATAGTTAATGCATACACAAGAATTTACATGTAAATTGCCACATGTACATGTACACAATAATAATTATATATTATTAATTTTAAAATTAAAATTTTTTAAAAGCAAAGAAAAATAACGATGTAATAAAATCAAGTAAAGCAGCATTTATGAACATGACCACATTTTTAGGTTCTCTTATACAATAACATATGTAATCAAAAAAATAAAATTTTGACTAAAATACAATTACACAAAAACAGCACAAAATAGGTACTTATAGAGCACGGGGTTCTTCATCCTCATCGTTGTCGTCATCCTTGTTTGAATAACCTGTTTGACACAGTGACAACAAAACAATTTAATCATGACGTCATAACTAATGACCAAGGTTTGATGTTTCAATAGCGACTTTCTTCCTGCTCACTATTAAAAGCAAGATGTTCCTCAGTGGGGGACTGCATGTTAGTTTTGTGTCCTTTTTTAGATTTTCTGAGCAATAAAAAGGTCAAAGGTTTAAAAATATATGATATTAATTGATTTACTTGGACAAGTACTATCATGATGATAAACATTGACAACAATTAATAAAAAGTGCTATCGAGAGAGACAGCAACACTCAAACCAATGACTGCATTATAATACAACTATTCTTTCCTTTGTTAGTTGGTAGACAGTAGATAAAAATAATTGTAAAAACCAGAAAGTTTGGGTTCACAATTTGCTTACCACCTTCAGTACAGCATGGTGCCTCCATAGGGGCATATTGGTTCTCCACCACCCCCAGTACAAACGTCACCTCCAATCTTGCTATCGTATCTAGAAAGGAAGGAGTGGTATAATGTGGAAAGAATAGCAACTATAGGTAAAGATGACTATCACTAACCCTTGACTCTTCATATAAGATGGTTACACCAGAGGTACAACTATTGGTAATGTATTGTGTTATCTCTAATACAAGAAACCATCAATACCATTTAGCATGTTTGGAACCATAGTCACTAAAATGATAGAGCACATAATAAAATAGCCACACACACTACCATTCAAAGTCGTCTTCAGAACAAGCACATTTGGTATAATTAACTCTCGGACATAATTTTTACCATAAACAACAATGTGTATTAAGTCCTTCTCTCAATAAGTTACTGACCCACCTGAATAGACAACCAGTGTCTGTGGTCTATAACAATACAAGTTAAACAAGTTAAATAAACTGGTCATACAGGTTTACTTCATCATACGGAGTCCTTTATAGAAGTCACTATTGCCACACTTTGGAAGGAAAAATGTTTGTAAAATTAACTCTTATAACAACCCATCCTATATTTAGAAACAATTCCATACAAACTAGAGAACACATTTAATATAATATCAGTATGATAGTAAGTACCTCAAACAGTTGTAGTCTTCCTGGTTCAGTAATGACACCAAATACAACAGTATTTGGAGCAGAAAAGGTAAGTTGGTCCAGCTGTTACCTCATCACAGGAATATTTAAGAACTTTAGATGTAGCTGGTGAACTTGAAAATGATGGTAATCCTGAGTGGCTACAAATAATCCACCATGATCCATTACTGCTACACCCCATGTTGACTTTAATGTCTAAAATTTTAAAGAATATTTTAATTGTGCATAGTAAAGGGGTGTGGTTCATACCATGTACCATGTGGACCCACCATCACGAGATATATACAAATTAACATTACTAGTTGAAAAGTGAGGTTCTGTGTAACCTATAATCATGTGATTCATAGTAAAGTCATGATTATCCATGACTGCTTACTGACCATGAGCAATAATTATACCAGGAGCTGAATCTTGTGAATAAACTCCAGTACGATAATATTGACTACTATGTCCATATGGAGATGTAACGAGCAGGATGGCTGGAATTAAGTATAAAATATTTAGAAACCACACCCACTAAATTATTTATTACTTGAACACATTGAATATCATTTCCATCACTATCCTGAGAAGGTGGGCGGAGTTTTTCCCAGTTACCTCCAGCATCAAAAGATATAAGAGTACGAACAGGTGGATTGGTGACAGGAAGGACTAGAACGGACATTTTGATTAGCTATATATGTAGTATAGTTCATACTCTCAATCTAAGAGAGAGAGGAGAGAGAGAGAGAGAGAGAGAGAATGTAAATTCAATAAATTATAAATCTTACTAATTCCAAGTCAATCACATAATTACTTGATACAACAATATCTGATAAAGAAGAGAGAAATATTGGGCAGCCTCTTCTGATAAATACAGATTAAAATGTCCATTAGTATGTTCAACAATAACTAATGCTTGTAATGCCTTAATACTGGCTTACAAGATAGTTTTAGAAGTAATGAAGAAGAAATATGTGCCAACTTGAATGGTTTACGATCATGACTGGTTATAAAGTTGGACAACATTGTTAACAGTTTTCTAAATATAAGACTTAAAAATAGAATATGAAGCGGTTATGAATTAAAATGGATCTATGAAAAGTAAAATGGACAGCAAAACTGTTAAATAAATAGATAGATAGATAAACTGTTACATACCTGAGCAAATTATTATCGATCTACAATAAGAAAGGCATCATGTTTCCAAGATTAGGATCAAATTCAGTTACTGTACTGGTAGTATAAGGAGAACGTTGAATATAAAGGTGAACTTGAGCTATAAAAAATAAATAAATAACTACTAATAATAAATAATAAACTATTAATAATAAATATAATATATTATATAATAAAGTTAGCATAAAATGTGATATATAATAAAATCAAATGTTTACATTTTTCACACATCATAACTCTTGTTACAAAATGATTCTTACTTGATACAATTTACAAGTGTTCACTTCATAATGTAGTGTGTGTTAATAACATGAATTAAGAAGTCCCCCCATACACAGTTTTTAGGTCACGATATCTGTCATTTGATAAACAATTATCAGAATGAATATTCATACTTTAATGTGAAATTACTACATATAGGGTCCTAAGTTTAAAGGTATAGGGTCTAGTTAATTCTTCATTATTCATAGTACAATTATTACTTACTGTATTAGAGTTTGTGGATTTGTGTTATAATAGGACTATTGTCCTGTCAATATCATATGGGTAAACCCCCTAATTAGTAAACGAGATGAGTGCGTGTAATATAATATGTATTGATGTAGTCCTGATAATGAATAATGGAATCTTAGTGTAACTAAATGTAAATAAAAACAGTATAAAAATGTCCATTGATAGTCATAAAGAGATGCAACAGTATCTGATAATTTAGTAAAGGACAGTCCAAGATTTGTAGACACATACAACTAAAAAGGAACAATTAAATGATGCATCACATGATAGTCACATGACATACACTTTTATTAGTAGGATCATGTTGCTAAGAACCATTTCTCCACTGTAGGATGGAAATATAATGAGCGAGGATTATGGTACTAGGGGTTAAAATTCTTTAGTAAAGCTAGCCCCCTCATTTTTGGAGATATAAAGATAAGGTTTTGATTCATGTGGTATAATAATCTGTAAAGATGTAGTAATTAATTATTGTTATGAAAGGAGGTTTCCTTACAGTACGATAATCCTCAGGACGAATGTTAATTTGAGGATAGAGAGTGAGGTGGGTAGTAAACTTGAGAGTCCAGTGACTATTGATATTAGTAAATGTAGTACCATAGGCAGCAGATCGATATATATATATATATATAGTGTTAATATAAATTAATACTACATACAATATTATAATATAACTATATAGAGTACTAGAAGTCAGCTGTTCACCACTATTTAGCTTATATGTCAGCACAAAAATGACCTGTGTGTGATATTGAAATATAAACTAAAAACTATTACAACAAACAACTCATATAAGTATTCCATTATATCGACTCTCGATAACTTACTCTACTATCATTACCAGAGTAGTAAATCAACCCATAGTGACTATGATCATTTAAAGAAACTTTCAAGGAGACAGGAGGATTGTTACTAGCAGCACGAAGTTCTCTCACTTTGTCTAGCACTTCTTGTAAAGGGATGTGTCTGGTTGGTCTGAACGTAGACGTAAGCCATCTTTACCACTCCAGTGCACATAGAAGCTAGTGAAGTCGTTAGACAAACTAACAAGAAAAGGACAGAGTAAACTTGTCATTTTTTGTATACAAACACCGAATGACGTCACAATCTAATTTTTTAACCCTGTGTGTCTTACCACGGACGGCTTGAGCTGCCAAAAAAATTCTTAGAAATATTTAATACACAATAGTTTAAGTCATAACATGTTTTCCTTTTAAAAACTATTAAAAATAAAATATAATCAATCATGTAATTATATCAGATGTGTGTATTTTCATGTAACATGTGTTAATGACATTTATATTTCAGCTATAATCTATTTATCAAGTGTTAGCCCATAACAGTATAGCCAGTGCTTTATAGAGCTAGTGGCTCGCATCATTCAATCAGCATCATCCAGCATCTCCTATGGTATTGAATACTGTTTGACAATGAAATAGCAAGGTAATCATGACAGTCATAAATAATTACCAACAAGGACTTCCTTCATGTTCATGTTCGTGGTTCTTGATGTAGTACTCAGGTAGGTCCCAGATGTTCTTGGTGTAGACGCTGTGGTAGGGCCAGTTCGTGTAAACTAATAAGCAAAAAACAATTAATCTCATATTTCTTACCGTCTTAACATAAGGGAGCATGGTGCTATCTGACAGGGCCTATTGTTTTCTCCAACACCCCCAGTACAAATGTCACCCCTTCAATCCAATTGGCTATATCTTGAAAGGAGGAAAAAGGAAAAGCAACGAGGAGAAAAAGATAGGTCTAATAAATATTATGGTTATTGTCTACTAACCCTGGAATCTGTTATATACGATGTTCACACCAGAGTACAAAACTATTGGGTAATGTTTATTGTGTTATCTCTAATACAAGACGCATCAATACCCTAGCATGTTTTAACCATAGTCACTAAAGATCACGTAATTAAAATAGGCCACACCCATTGTAGACACTTACCATTCAAAAGTCATCTTTCGGTCTTTATAAAGAGAGAGAGAAATATTGGCCAGCCTCTTCTGATAAAATTAATATAGATTAAAATTGTCCAGTAGTATGTTCAACCAATAAAACTAATGCTTGTAATGCCTTAATACTGGGGGCTACAAGATAGTTTTTTATGCAAGTATGGAAGAAGGAATATGTGCCAACTTGAATGGTTTCGATCATGACTGGTATAAAGTTGGACAACTTGTTAACAATTTTCTAAATATAAAGGAATTAAAAATATATGAATTATGAAAGCAACAATAAAATGGATCTATGAAAAGTAAAATGGACCACAAAACGTTAAATAAATAGATAGATAGATAAACTGTTACATAACTGAGCAAATTATATCGATCTACAATAAAGAAGGCATGCCTGTTTTCCAAGATTAGGATCAAATTCAGTTACTGATTGGTATGTAAGGAGAATTTAAAAAGTTGAACTTGGCTTAAAATAAAAATAAATTTAAAATAAATAAAACTTAATATAATAATAACAAAAAATAAAATTTGTAAATTAAAATATAAATGTTTCACACAATAAATCTTTTTTCATAAAATGATTCTTATTCATCCATTTTAGAAGTTTTTTGTAGCATAATAAATAAGTTGGTCAATACGATTAAAGAAGCAATACAAATTTTATCTAAATTTCTGTTAATTATAATTTGTTTATCAAAAATTGGACCTAGGTCCAGCAAATTTGGACCTAGGTCCAATTTTGAAATTTAA
>NW_024533432.1:0-42319 GCF_016097555.1 Gigantopelta aegis | reverse complement strand
ATACCAAGAATACAGTTACAGAATATACCAGTGCTTTATCACTATGACCTTTAAATTCTTCAATACTGTCTAGTTTTATAACCAGATGAAATCGTGCTCTCGTCATTGCCACAAAACCTACAAATAAGCTCACATATTTATTTAGTAGACAGTAAGATACAAATTCAAGTAGTCTGTATGACAGTTGTTGTCCTATGTATGTCCACAACAATTCTATTTTTAAACAATTTAAAATGACAATTCAAAGCTAAACAAAATTAATGATGTTTCAATTCATAAGATACCTTGAGACTATTGTATTCATACTTTTACACTATTTGATTTTAGATTCGTTCATTCATGTTGTAAGTGTTAGATAATAATCATGAACAGACTTACCTCATATGTAGTATTTACATTGGCTCCTCTAACAACAACGTCTTTTACACCTGACAAATCTCCTTTCTTAACATATTCAAGTAGACTGTTATCCTATTGGAAAAACAATGTATCACAATTCCATAAACTTTTACACTTTAAGATAACAAAATTTTATTACTAACTAAGTTATTTTTCTATGATATCTTGTAGCATAAAATTTGTACAAAACATAGAGCAGTACACCTAATTATTCAGTAATTAAAAGTTGAGCAGTACATTTGAGACAACTCATCTATGATCACATGCCTTCACTTATAATTATTACTTTTATACATGTATAGTACTTCTGAGTTATTAACATGTGACTGTTTATATTAACACCTGATAAAAAACTACTTAATACTTTAATTACATACTTCGGGTTATTGTTCAAAACAAATTATATAACAAAAGCAGTTTGGCTATTGTAGTGCTAGTTTGGCTATTGTATGTAATCAACAAAAATAGTGTGTATATCTATCTATCTATCTACCTATCGATCAGTCTTCTAATAGAATAATGTCTCTGCTTATTTATGTGAACATAGCCAGCCTGATAAGTCATTGATATGATGTCATTCAATGGCTTATTCTTAACTCTGATATGACAAATATTTTCATTGTAAATCTTCAAACTTTACATGTAGTTATATATTAGTCTCATAAGGTCAGACCCTTTGCTTAGAGTGGAAGGGTCAGGTCTACCACACATAATACAGTTGTCTCGACATTCCTGGGAAAACTGCTGTTTTACTTGAGCAAACGACAATGTTTTTATGTGGTAGCATAATAATGTCATGTGTTAATTTACTGATAACAAAATCTTCATATGTTTCTCATGTAATAATTACATGTTAATATAATCATGGGATCAACCCCACAATCAAAAACAATACTCCATCATCACAGCAACTAGCAAGATAAACTAATCACTGGCTTAACAGATTATTAATTTCATTCTGAATATGAAATGCTAAGTTATGAAAAGAGATAAGAAAAAGAACAGAACAACTGTAGGTTTACTAGTTTCAAGTACAAAACCACAGTTATATAATGGAAGACATGTTTGTGCCAGACTTTTTTACCCTATAAAGTAGGAACTACAAATTTCCATTCACCTACAAGGTTACATACACGTACAGTAAAGCTCTTAGAAAGATTGAAACATACTCCCTTCTAATGTTACTAGATATAACAATAACTAAACTGGACAGTTAGACACAACTATTAATACGATTAACAAAAACATACGGTAATATCAGTGACTACACTAAATTCCATGGAATGACCCAATCTACTACCTATACTTTGACACAATAATATATACCAATAGGACTACATAATATGCTTACCAAATTCTTCTGGTCCTAATAAGTGAAGAAGGTGGTCCTTCGATTTTTAAAGCACACTCACCAGCAGCACATTCCTCAGGTACTAGAAAACCACGCCTTATTAAATATTTGTGGCATGTTTGATAGGGTGGAGCTGCAGTTGCTGTAAACGGAAAACTTACAACAACATTGTATATAGGGTGGAGCTGCAGATACGGAAAACTTACAACAACATTGTGTGTAGGACAGAACATTCCATCGGTTTATTATAAATGATAGCCAATTAAATCCTTTCAAAACAGTTTGTTTAATAATTTTTTTTTAAAATCACTTTTCATATTTTCTTAAAAACAAAATTTTTAGCATAAAATTGTTAGTATAAACAATAATCAAGAAACTAGCACTGCAGTTACTGGTCTCCAGGAATGTTTATCCTTAATTTCTTACACTAGATGTTTTTGCATACAAATTTAAAAAAACATTAGGTTATTATAAACAATTTACATGAATTTTATTACTGAGTTAAAAACAGTAGTTAAAAACAGTGACAAGCTTCACATTCTTATGTGCAAATATAAAATCATAATGGCTTGTAATATACAAGGTGACAACATCATTCAATGTGACTTCTTAATATACATCATTACAATGGTTCACTAAAAATGGACTCAATAGCCAGCAATAAGAGGAAATTTACTAAAATGAACAAATGGCCTTATTGCTGGGTGGAAAAGACACACCCATATCACAAAAACTGACTATAGTATTTGTACTAACTTGACACACTTGAATATCATATTGTCGTTCACATTCAAAGTCTCAAAAGCCAGCAATAAGAAGAAATGTACTAAAAAATGAACAAATGGCCTTATTACTAGGTGTGAAAGACACACCATATCAAAATGACTGATGATAGTATTTGTACTAACTTGACACACTTGAATATCATATCGTTGTTCATATTCAAAGTCTCAAAAGCCAGCAATAAGAAGAAATGTACTAAAAATAAACAAATGGCCTTATTGCTTATTGATATGTTGTACAATGTATTAACACATTGAATATCATACAATCTGGTGCATTGTTAAATATATTAACAAAATAAGGTCAGTATTCATCTAGTTTACACTGATTCATCATGTCCTTTTTGTTAATTAAGGTCCTAAACATGGACAAATCCTACAGTTTATTCATGTGAAACATTAACACAATTCCCGTTACATTCCTGCAAACAAATTGAAAATTGTTAAATCATTGATATTATTATATAAATATATCTATTCCTATCAGATCAGACAAGTAATGGCTCATATACTATGGCTACTAATCTTGGTGTTCAATTTACAAGGAACTCTTTCTATCAACTTTTTTCTAACTGAACCTGATGCTCTAAATAGTTATCTTTGTGATCCAGATAGCTCTCTTCTACCAGACACTCAGCTACTTCTCTCTACTGATGTACATCACATCCTGTCTTCAAGTTCCTTTTGTCTGGTTACTAACACATCAAATATTACCAAAATATTCAAATCATCACTTTTTCTGTCCATACTGAATTTTTTTTTTGACAGAAGTGGTCCCTTTTTGCAAATCCGGTCACTAATGACAAACACATTAGACATTTGATTGTCATAGCTACAATTATGTTCTGAACAAATGGTCCCTTTACAACATCCAAAATGGTGTTTCAAATGACAGAAGTACCTTTACCTTGACCATTCATGAATGGTCTTGTGAGTAATGTGATCAAGTCTTGTTAGATTTGAGTAATTATATTGAGCCAAATATTGAAGGTCACTGTAACTAACTCAAGAGGGCCCTCTAAAGAAGAAATCTAAAGAAGAAATCAATAAGATTCCTAATACTCCTGAAAGTATGTATAGTAATGACTGTATTACAATTATATGATAAAATCTTTATCTCTAACAACTAATCAATTCTACAACTAATGAACTACATGACTTGTCATTAATTTATTATTAATAAGAACAGTTACTACTTTACAGTATCTCATTATATATTATTCAATAGTAAATATCATTTATTGATTAAATTAACTGATCAATTTACTATTATAGTTGTTTTAATTATAGATGAAAGATTCAATTAACAAACTAGCTTTATCCGGTCACTAATGACAAACACATTAGACATTTGATTGTCATAGCTACAGTTATGTTCTGAACAAATGGTCCCTTTACAACATCCAAAATGGTGTTTCAAATGACAGAAGTACCTTTACCTTGACCATTCATGAATGGTCTTGTGAGTAATGTGATCAAGTCTTGTTAGATTTGCATGGACTTTGAAACTGACAAATTATATTTCATTGGACAGTATTATTTATTCTCTTATGATTTATCAAGTCAACATAATTTTTAATATTATGATAACTATAATTAGGATCTAGTTTATAGGGAATAGGATGATGGATTCCTGACCAGCTGTGACACATTTCACAATTATTTGGTGAAGTAGATGTGTTCATAAATAGTTATGCCATTACAGTTGTAGACTTGGGTTCTTCTATTCTCTTAAAAAACATTTTGATGCAATAGTACTGCTAGTAATGTGATTGATCTCATTGACAACCTCTTATAATGTACATAGTCCAGTGCTCATTCTACTTAGTCAAAATTTGATGGCAGTTTACATAATATTATTGTAATTGTTATTTCCTTGTTTCCTTTGATAATATTAATTATGTTAGTCATTGGACTGCATTCAGACTATATCTACAAAATATTTAATTTACTAGCTGGTAGCTCCAGCTGTCACTGTTACTCCTGTGATTAATTCCTTTAAACGTATCTGGTCCCAATTCATTTTATAATTGACATGTAGTTGTTCTGTAAGTGTGATTTATCAACAGTAGGTAGACCAACAGTATAGTCTGTCTAAAATATTCAAGCACTGCTGCTGGACTAGATTGAACGAGTTGAATTACATGACGTATGAATATGAAGACAACATTCTCTGCAAAATCAAACACTTCTCCAGATCTTACATTGGATAATGTTCACTTTTAACAATTGATTATTAAACAATTATTCTTGATAAATGTACAAGTAATGTTCTTTATCTACACACAGTAAACAAACATGTCAATTATTTATGACTCATATTAACAAAAAGACATCATCATATAAAAGGTAATACAGACATCATATTAAGTCAAATGTACATGTACAATTGTTCCATGTACTTCAGGAAACATATAGTTTTAATATCAGTAAATTTACTACATGTATATATTAAGCTCATTAATTACAATCCTGGTTATTACACTACTCCATACCTGTTCTATATGGTATTCTCATAATGAATACTATCATCATCATCTATGTACTTAGTAGAAGGAATTAATCTTTTATTAATAAATAATTGACTTACAGTGATGTGTCTTAAAGTACATAAAATTTATATCATTATTGTTTGATATTTGTTCCATTAATAAATGATAAGTTGTTTACAATAATTTATAATTAGTTTAATAAATTTAGTGACAACTGTTTCTTTAACATATTCTGCTATTTCTGGGAGGAGACATCATGCCCATTTAAACAGTTGCCACGACAACATTCCTTAGCATAGAGTAGTCATAATAATGACTATTAAAGACAAATTCTAACCTTAAGTTACCAACAATTTTTAACAGATTCTGCCATGTCTGGGAGAACCACACCACATCCACTTTTAAATTACCACGACAACATTTTCTATGTATAGAAGAATCATAAAAATACTATTACAGACAACTTTAAGCCTTACCTTAGGAGCAAAAACTGTTTCTTTAACATAATTATTCTGCTATTACTGGAGAGAGACACCACACTGATTTTTTAAATTGCCATGGCAACATTCCTATGAATAGAATAGTCATAAAAATGGCTATTACAGACACCTTCTAACCTTAACATAATTATTCTGCCATTTCTGGGAGGAGACACCACACCTACTTTTATAATTGCCACGACAACATTCCTATGTATAGAATAGTTATAAAAATGACTATTACAAACAATTTTAAACCTTAAGTCACCAGCAATAACTGTTTCTTCAACATATTCTTCTATTACTGGGAGGAGACACCACACCAATTTTTTAAATTGCCATGGCAACATTCCTATATATAGAATAGTTATAAAAATGACTATTACAGACAACTTTAAACCTTAAGCCACCAGCAATAACTGTTTCTTCAACATATTCTTCTATTACTGGGAGGAAACACCACACCCATTTTTTAAAATGCCATGGCAACATTCCTATGTATAGAGTAGTCATAAAATGGCTATTACAGACACCTTCTAACCTTAACATATTCTGCCATTTCTTTTTTTTTTCACAATGCCGCCCCACAATGGGCATTTAATAAAACAACAACAATGGTAATACAAAATAATAAATAAATAAATAAATAATAGAAGTACATATTATAGATACTTATATGATATGATGTGTTTAAACAATAATTAAATTTACACCGTGGACAACTGGGCCTCAGAAGAGACCAGGTCCATAGGAGAGGTTCTTGAATGACACGACCAGTAGAGGATCGAGAGCCCCTGATACAGAGGATGGATGACCGAAGGAGGGCAAATGAAAGGGAACATCTAAGCCAGCCCATTGTGCTGCTGTAAGGTTGATTCCGTCTCTCTGCCAGAAGGGAGGCGAGGTGCTTATATGCCACATTAGCCTCCCGTCCTAGTCCCCCTGTCAATGACATTACCAGCAGTGTAAACGAGGAGTGTTCAATCTCTCGAATACGTTGTTCATACTTTCTCTTCTTTGCGTTTTCGTGTGATCGATAGCTAGCCGAGGGGTTGATGTGTCGGTTTGAGGGGGCGAAATTCTCATTGTATATAACCATTTGCTAGTTACTCCATGAGTGAATGCAGCAAAGGCTGCGTGAGGTTGAGTTGAGGCACAGGCAACAAGCTGGTTTAGCTCCTGTTTCCAAATATGGACTTTCTGGAGTACGAAGGTCTCAATGAACTGAGTGGAGCCAAGGGCACCTCCTACGTGTGGTTTTCCTTCAACGGTGATGTTAACCCCAGTGTTCTGAAGATGAAGTTGCTGGGGATTGGTGGGTGTCTCTAGTCACCAGCCAGGTCTTTGCAGGATTCACAAAATAGCCAAAGGCCAGACCCAATGACACTAACTCATCCCCCATCTTCGGAGAGATTCCAGGGTACCAATTGCAGTTGCATCATCAGCATACCAAAGCTTGTTTCACAGCTGTAGTTAGTTGCTTGATCAGAGTAGTATTGCGACAGCGTACATTGGCATAGCAAGTGGGCCTCCTTGAGTTGTCCCTTCCTGAGCAAGGAGTACAGAGTTGTCAATGTAGAGGTTTGCTGGATCACGGTATGTGTTGATTAAGATTGGAGCCAATAAGGGACAAAGAGAGGGTACATTGCGAAAAGCCAATTGACTATTGAGTGAGTTAAAGGCATTTTGGGCATCGACCAACACACACAGCTTCTGTTTCATCTGATTGAAACAGTTCCCTCACCGCATGAATTGCAGCCTCCGCACCCCCAATTTGTCCCGCACAAAGTTCGATTGAGCCTGCCGTGTTTTGTATGTCGACCTTTTATGATCTTCAGTATCCATTGCCTTGGCAATGATGCGTCTGGCAGTCTCACACACACCAATTGGTCTGACACCAGGTCTTTTATCAAGGGCGATTAGTCGGCAAGCCAATAGAGCTGCGATTCCTTGTGGATCAACATATTCAGAACACAATCGTTTGGCCACCAAGGCCAAAGAATTGCAGAGGTTGACCGACGCAGATTTAAAGGAAGTGCACATACGTTTCCAGCCTCTGACGTCGATTCCAGATGGTCCAGCAGCACCTTCCGTTTGTAGTGCTATGGCCCGAATTAGGTTTGCGGTGATATCTTCAAAGATGATAGGGTGAAATGGAGGTAAAATCATGGGGTGGATAATAAAGTCTTGCTGTGCTGCTTCCCCTGGAGGGTGTTTCTTGTAAAGAGATTCAAGGACTGTTTCTGCCCTGGCTCTGGGCCCATGTGAGAGTCCAAAGATAGAACTCCACAACTTGGCTGTGTTGAGAGTAGGCGAATGGCTGCTTTAAACTTTCCCCTCAGACATCAATTTTGAAAATTGTCTTGGGAATTGTTCCGCAGATGTATGGGGAGGGTTTACACAGGTAAGCGGCTCTGAATAAAACTGCCTTCCTGAAGTAGGTCATGAATATCACCATTTCTACAAGCCTGCAAACGTCGTTCCAAGCATTGGCTGTGGTCATGAGCTTTTGAAGTTCGACTATGTTTTTGGAGTAGGAGCACACAGTAAACTGTAGATGTCTTTAACACAATCGATTCTAGAGCACTGGCCTCACCATACTCTCTGAATAAGTTAGCGAGTTCATCCACAAAGCAGCAGCCAGCGCTGCCAGAGTGAACCAAAAAAACATTTCTACGCCAGTGAATGACCTTATCATAAGCATCCTGGATCTGTCAATAAACGTTTGAGCATTGAGCCTACCCCAGGTAAAGTTAGGAGCGCTCATCATGGTGTAAGTCGGCAGTGGTGGTACGGGCGTGGCGAGATGGCGTGGGGGGCTAGAATTAGAAGTGAAGGTGGAGCCGGTTACTTCCCTCAGCCTCGAAGGAGTCGGGACACTTGGGATTCCCATAGCGTTACTAATTGGAGATAAAGTCGATCGTGTGTTGTTAGGAACAAGCGACGGTCTATCTGAAGGTGGGAGTCGGTCGATTAGTGTTAGGGACGAAAGATGATGATGTAGGGGCCTCATCGCTCTGTATCATGTTTTTCACAGAAACCCCTCTTGCTTGGTAGGCAATTGACACAGTGAGCGCCATTTCTGACACATACACAGGATCTACACTTGCCCTTGCCGTTACACCGGCAGCAGTAGGGAGCCATAGATTATTAAAATTCAAGTAGGCAAACCAGGCACAACTCCTCATTGGGAGGAGACACCACACCTACTTTTACAATTGCCACGACAACATTCCTATGCATAGAATAAATATAAAAATGACTATTACAGACAATTTTAAACCTTAAGTCACCAGCAATAACTGTTTCTTCAACATATTATATTACTGGGAGGAGACATCACACCCATTTGTTAAATTGCTATGGCAACATTCCTATATATATATAGAATAGTTATAAAAATAACTATTACAGACAATTTTAAACCCTTACGTTACCAGCAATAAATGTTTCTTCAACATTTTCTGCTATTTCTGGGAGGAGACACCACACCATTTTTTTTAAATTACCATGGCAAACATTCCTATGTATAGAGTAGTCATAAAATGGCTATTACAGACAACTTTAAAACCTTAGTCACCAGCAATAACTTTCTTCAACATATTCTTCTATTACTGGGAGGAGACACCACACCCATTTTTTAAATTGTCATGGCAACATTCCTATGTATAGAGTAGTCATAAAATGGCTATTACAGACAACTTTAAAACCTTAAGTTACCAGCAAAAAGTGTTCCTTCTACATATTCTGCTATTTCTAGGAGGAGATACCACACCCATTTTGTTAAATTGCTATGGCAACATTCCTATATATATATATAATAGTTATAAAATAACTATTACAGACAATTTTAAACCTTACATTACCAGTAATAAATGTTTCTTCAACATTTTCTGCTATTTCTGGGAGGAGACACCACACCCATTTTTAAAATTGCCATGGCAACATTCCTATGTAGTATAGAGTAGTCATAAAATGGCTATTACAGACACCTCTAACCTTAACATATTCTGCCATTTCTGGGAGGAGACACCACACCTACTTTTACAATTGCCACGACAACATTCCTATGTATAGAATTATTATAAAAATGACTATTTCGGACAATTTTAAACCTTAAGTCACCAGCAATAACTGTTTCTTCAAATTATTCTTCTATTACTGGGAGGAGACACCACACCCATTTGTTAAATTGCCATGGCAACATTCCTATATATAGAATAGTTATAAAAGTAGGTGTCATGCCATTTCGAAGTGTATAATTGTCCCATTTCGTCTAATAATGTCTAATAGTGTAAAAGGTCTAAGATAAGATAAGTGAATAAAGGCCAGTAAAGGTGATAGGAATTCTAATTCCAAAGAACTAATAGTGTAAAGGTTTTGATGTCTTGAATGGTAGAGTACTTAAGAGAAGCCATTTCATACATACAATATATTGAATGAATGGAGTTTGTTACAACAACAAGAGGAGGTAGATCACTTATACAGGTTATAGGTACACACTCAATCGAAGAACAGCAGATGGGCAGATATATTGGAGATGTTGCATAAAGAAGTTATCCTGGAAGAGCAGTCATGGATGTTAGTGCAGCTGGCTGCAAGAGGACTTTCCAACAAGGAGAAGAAAGTACAGAAACCATGAGATTAGACTGAAAATTATTAAAGAAAAGCATGAAGCAGGAAATTATACACTACAAGTTTATACTTGTAGTGTATAATTATATTATTTATTATAAGTTATAAAAATGACTATTACAGACAACTTTAAACCTTAACTTACAAGCAATAACTCTTTCTTCCTAATATTCAGGGTAAAGACACCACACCCAATTTAACGGTTGCCATGACAACACTCCTATGCATAGAATAGTTATAAAAATGACTATTACAGACAACTTAAACCTTAACTTACAAGCAATAACTCTTTCTGCCTAATATTCAGGGTAAAGACACCACACACAATTTTACAGTTGCCATGACAACACTCCTATGCATAGAATAGTTATAAATGACTATTACAGACAATTTCAAACCTTAACTTACTAGCAATAACTCTTCTTACAAATAGAAGGGTTAAGAGACCACACCCAACTTTACGGTTGGCACAACAACACATCCTATGCATAGAGTAGTTTATAAAAATGACTATTACAGACAATTTCAAACCTTAACTTACCAGCAATAACTCTTTCTGCCTAATATTCAGGGTTAAGAGACCACACCCAAATTTACGGTTGCCATGACAACACTCCTATGCATAGAGTAGTTATAAAAATGACTATTACAGACAATTTCAAACCTTAACTTACCAGCAATAACTCTTTCTGCCTAATATTCATGGTTAAGAGACCATACCCAAATTTACGGTTGGCACGACAACACTCCTATGCATAGAATAGTTATAAAAATGACTATTACAGACAATTTCAAACCTTAAATTACCAGCAATAACTCTTTCTGCCTAATATTCATGGTTAAGAGACCACACCCAAATTTACGGTTGGCACGACAACACTCCTATGCATAGAATAGTTATAAAAATGACTATTACAGACAATTTCAAACCTTAAATTACCAGCAATAACTCTTTCTTCCTAATATTCAGGGTAAATACACCACACACAATTTTACAGTTGCCACGACAACACTCCTATGCATAAAATAGTTATAAAAATGACTATTGCAGACAATTTCAAACCTTAACTTACCAGCAATAACTCTTTCTGCCTAATATTCATGGTTTAGAGACCACACCCAACTTTATAGCTGCCATGACAACACTCCTATGTATAGAATAGTTATAAAAATGACTATTACAGACAATTTCAAACCTTAACTTACCAGCAATACTCTTTCTTCCTAATATTCAGGGTAAAGACACCACACCCAATTTTACTGTTGCCATGACAACACTCCTATGTATGGAATAGTTATAAAAATGACTATTACAGACAATTTCAAACCTTAACTTACCAGCAATAACTCTTTCTGCCTAATATTCAGGGTTAAGAACCACACCCAACTTTACGGTTGGCACGACAACACTCCTATGCATAGAATAGTTATAAAAAATGACTATTACAGACAATTTCAAACCTTAACAACTAGCAATAACTCTTTCTGCCTAATATTCATGGTTAAGAGACCACACCCAACTTTACGGCTGCCACGACAACACTCCTATGCATAGAATAGTTTAAAAAAATGACTATTACAGACAACATTTCAAACCTAAACTTACCAGCAATAACTCTTTCTGCCTAATATTAACGGTTTAGAGACCACACCCAACTTTACAGCTGCCACGACAACACTCCTATGTATAGAATAGTTATAAAAATGACTATTACAGACAATTTCAAACCTTAACTTACTAGCAATAACTCTTTCTGCCTAATATTCACGGTTTAGAGACCTCACCCAACTTTACGGCTGCCATGACAACACTCCTATGTATAGAATAGTTATAAAAATGACTATTACAGACAATTTCAAACCTTAAATTACCAGTAATAACTCTTTCTTCCTAATATTCACGTTTTAGAGACCACACCCAACTTTACGGCTGCCATGACAACACTCCTACGTATAGAATAGTTATAAAAATGACTATTACAGACAATTTCAAACCTTAAATTACCAGCAATAACTCTTTCTTCCTAATATTCAGGGTAAAGACACCACACCCAATTTTACTGTTGCCATGACAACACTCCTATGCATGGAATAGTTATAAAAATGACTATTACAGACAATTTCAAACCTTAACTTACCAGCAATAACTCTTTCTGC
This sequence comes from Gigantopelta aegis, assembly GCF_016097555.1. NCBI lineage: Eukaryota > Metazoa > Mollusca > Gastropoda > Neomphalida > Peltospiridae > Gigantopelta > Gigantopelta aegis. The sequence goes on along the minus strand of NW_024533432.1, from coordinate 30,024 downwards.
CTAATATTCAGGGTAAATACACCACACCCAATTTTACATTGCCACGACAACACTCCTATGTATAGAATAGTTATAAAAATGACTATTACAGACAATTTCAAACCTTAACTTACCAGCAATAACTCTTTCTGCCTAATATTCAGGGTTAAGAGACCACACCCAACTTTACGGTTGGCACGACAACACTCCTATGCATAAAATAGTTATAAAAATGACTATTACAGACAATTTCAAAACCTAAACTTACTAGCAATAACTCTTTCTGCCTAATATTCATGGTTAAGAGACCACACCCAACTTTACGGCTGCCACGACAACACTCCTATGCATAGAATAGTTATAAAAATGACTATTACAGACAATTTCAAACCTTAACTTACTAGCAATAACTCTTTCTTCCTAATATTCACGGTTAGAGACCCACACCCAACTTTACGGCTGCCATGACAACACTCCTATGTATAGAATAGTTATAAAAATGACTATTACAGACAATTTCAAACCTTAACTTACCAGCAATAACTCTTTCTGCCTAATATTCAGGGTTAAGAGACCACACCCAACTTTACGGTTGGCACGATAACACTCCTATGTATAGAATAGTTATAAAAATGACTATTACAGACAATTTCAAACCTTAACTTACCAGCAATAACTCTTTCTGCCTAATATTCAGGGTTAAGAGACCACACCCAACTTTACGGTTGGCACGATAACACTCCTATGCATAGAATAGTTATAAAAAATGACTATTACAGACAATTTCAAACCTTAACTTACTAGCAATAACTCTTCTTCCTAATATTCAGGGTTAAGACACCACACCCAATTTTTACGGTTGCCACGCTGACACTCCTATGCATAGAATAGTTTATAAAAATGACTATTACAGATAATTTTAAATCTTACATTACCAGCAAAAACTGTCTCTATATTCTGACATTTCTAGGAAGAGATACCACACTTACTTTTACAATTGCCACAATTTGTATCACTACATAATATAGACAGTTAAACTAAATAAAAGAGAAATGTATAAAATGTATAATAGTAATAAACACAGTATAATGACATACTTTACATGATAATTACATACTTCAATAACATTAACTTAATCCAATGTTAAGTATGTTGTATGACTACTTGAAATAAACTACATTCACATTCAAACTGACATATCAGTTCAACATATCACTCTAGACAGATTATACTAATAAAATGATTAGATCAAAATAACTTGTGACTACTTTTGATGATCAATTTTGTTTATATTACACCTACCTTAAAGTGCTCTGCCATGAGGATGTTCAATTTTTAACCCTTTTAATTTCTGTGTCAATTTTAATAATACGATGTATACATGTGTAAAATGTAAAATATAAGTAAGAATGATGGAAAGCCATTCCTTATACTATTTTGAGTCATTATTTCCTCCTGGGATAACTATACAATTACTATGCTAGCAGTGTTATTCATTGTATTCTTATGTTATTCAGTCAATGTTAAAGAGAATAAATTAAGAACACAGGATATGTGAACAATGTAGGAAGTCTGATAAAATAATATATTTATAATAAAAACTGTACAATGCAAAGAATATAAAACCAATACATTCAACCAATGTCTTAAACATTTCACTTATTCTCATAATAATGATAACTTTATACATTATGTACTCAGTACAAATACAACATTTCACTAACAGCTATATCTTCTGATGTCATTGTTCAAAACCTACAAAGTAAGATTAAAAAAAACCAGTAAATGTTATAATGTAATTAACTACAACACTGACTCATCAATCATGTTCTCCTAGTCAATATCAGAATACTCTGAGTATTTTTTATTATTTTGTGGATATACTAACACAACTATCATCAAGATCAGTAACTTAACTATAGATATCACAATGTAATTATATTACATTACATTATAATGATAGAATTACAGACCTGATACAAAACAAGTTCTTTTAAAAACTAACTCAAACTGGTTGTAATCAATACCACTATATGTACTGGTATCATTGCTTAACATTAGTCCTATGTATCAAATGTGACTATAACAATGATATTCAACAATCATTAACTGTAAGTGTATGTAAGCAATAATTTATTGCTCTTAAACTAACTATGTGTGAATATGAAGGAAAGTATTAAAAATTGTATGGAAGGTTTAGTAATTGATGAACTAACAACTTGTGAAGACCTTGATTATTACATATGTGGAGGATATGTCCAATGAATGTACCACTCCAACTAATGTATACACATTGACTTAAGTTTATAATGCTTGCATATATACTGTAGATCTGGAAGTCACGAGAAATCCCCAAAATCATTAAATATAACTAAATACCCAGAGTTTCTTTGCTCACTAAATCATCAACTGTACATGTCTTAACACAGTATGTAACATGGTGTGTTATTAAGTCTAATGTGTTTATACACTATATATTGTACAACAGCCTCACCACCTGTCCAAGTGCAGGTAAAAATATACGTAATACAAAATTGAGGTGAATTCATAATTATAAATATAGTGAACCAACTTTAAAAGTAGGCAACAGATACTACAGACTCACAAGAATGGTCAATTATTTATCAGTTGGGATGCATTATACATGTTTTATTGGTTCTAAACATAATCACACTCAATAGTTCTACATTAATGACAGTTTTGTATTTGTACTATCAATAATAGTCTCCATAAGATATTGCTGCTACAATTAGAAGTGATTCCATGTAAGTGCAGTTATAGTCACACAACAAGACCCATTCATGTTGTTTATTTTTGTAAATTATATGAAGGTATACATGAGGAGAGGACTAACATAGTAATTAAACCATGGTCATTTCAATAAGTGAATCAACTACTGCATTACTTTGAAATATTTGATGTCTATCCATAGCAATCTATCTTTCAGATGACGTAATCAAGTATACATGTGTGAATAAGTTAATAACTAGTATTAAATATAAACATTTTAGGTGATACATTCATATATGGATATTGTCTACTATGAAGCATCAAATGTACTATAAACTTATAATTTAAATTGAGGTTCCATATTTTTATATAGAAAGGAAAAAGTATTTAATTTAGGTTCCAAGTTTTTTACAAAAATTTTACCATTATCAAGCAGTGTTATTGTGGTATCATCGGGTTAATCGAAGACTTGTTATACAACACATAAATATCACATTTAGGTCAATCTAATGGAGTATGATGTGCTTATGTGTGTCATAAATCATTGAAACTGTCATTGGATATTACTGGTACTATTTGTTAGTTAGTATTCATATCTGGAAAAGCTTCTCCAGCTGAGAATATTTCTTTTCTGCAGGAAACAATGTTTGAGAGAAACGCAATAGGTTTCTCACTATTATCATCCATTTTGTGTTCAAGAACACCTCCTAGGCATAAGTGTAGGAACAATTTTGTCATTCGGGGGGCACATATGTAACATTTTAACATTGTTTAGTTTAACAGTGAAGTATTTCAATAACAACCCAAATAAAACCTTCTGTCGTTTACACTGACAAAAATTTTTAAAATGTTTTTACATAAAATGTGCATCTACAGGTGTAAATTGTATTATGAGGATAGGGATTGAAAAGTGTCTAATCTAAATCAGTTGATTGTGAAACCATCTCACAATATACCAAAAATATGGGGGGGGCACATGCCCCCTGTGCCCCCCCTGTTCCTACACCTATGCTAGGCCATTGGGGGAAGCATCACACGAGAGAAGTAATGGTTTTGTACCATTAAAATGGACAAGTAATGAGGAAGATTGAAGGAGAACCTTGGCTTGTGTGACGCCTTTAGCTTGTGCCCTAGACCACTTCCACTTGGTATATTTACAAATGTACCTAGTAACAATGATTCGTCAACAAACTCATCGAGAGAATTATCTGAGTGATTATTGTCTGTATGAGTCTTTCCCGGACTGTGATAGATAAAGGTTCTCTGGCTCAGATGGTTCTAGGCAAGAATGAATTCTTTATATATATATATATTCTAGTTATACGTTAAATTGAAAAAAAACCAAAAATCAATGAATAAGTGAACAACATACAACCGCCGGCCAAGACCGGAGGTCTTCAAAGCAAAAATAATAATAGTTAACTAATGTTCATGAGGTAATAATAGTGCCAATTTGTGGACTGGTCTCTTGTAAATGCCAGTAGACATCTTAACGGTAACAACTCGTACAATGCCATCTTTTCCATGATGTACTTGTAGAACCTTGCCAAGAGGCCACCTTGTAGGAGCGAGTTTTTCTCCCCTGCAGTACAACTATGTCACCAACAGACAAATTTCGTGAAGGTCAGTACCATTTAGCAAACGTATTGAGAGTGGAAAGATATTCTGTAGACCACCTTTGCCAAAAATGTCGAACAAGATTTTGACATAAATGCCAAAGACGGAGGAGAGGTATTGAACAATAAGAGAGAGAATGATCTGGAAGGGAATCCAGAGGTCTACCAATGAGAGAAATGACCTGGGTTGATGCTTCAAAACCATCCTCATCACAAATTAAGGGAACAAGTGGTCTGCTGTTAAGACAGGCTTCAATTTGAGTCAATACAGTGGACATTTCCTCAAATGTCAATTTGACTGTGGATACAATGCGTTTTAAAAACGATATTTTGTACTCTTCACTGCAGCTTCCCAGACGCCGCCGAAATGAGGTGTACATTTAGGGATTAATTTCCATTCAATATTTTGAGATGAGCAGAATTTTGATATAACTTCTTGAGATTTTTGGTGTTCAAAAAAATTCACCAAGTTCCTTTAATTCATTTTTTGCTCCAACAAAATTGTGCCATGGTCACTCCAGATAGGAGTCAGCTTGCCATGTCTGGCAATAAAACATCTTAAACTATAGTATGTCCAAGTTGAGAAGAGCCACCCAGACACGTGAATAACTTTGCCGTTTTACGTGCTATCAGCATGAAACTTGCACAATCGATTCAGCTTGCAAATGCGCATTTCATATATAAAATTTGGCTCTCTAGCACTATGAGAAAATACCAAACGAGAAAACTCCATACATTTTCAATGGCGTACCTTTCACATACTTCAAATTGCACACCTTCGAGGGTTTAATAAAAAACAATTATTATTAGTTATTAAAAAAGAAACACGTGTTTTCTGTTGTTGAAAATAGAAAAAGAATCTGTTCTAATCAAGGGGAAACAATCCCTCCATTGGTCCACCAAACCAGGTACCTATTGTTGTTCTCGATATTGTTCAATAACCTCTAGTATTAGTGAGTTCCATGGCGGATCTGTCCACCCACAAGAGAAGAAGAAGAGTGTCACGTGCCTCCATTACATGCCTGACCACCAAAGTTAGGGAAACTGAAGCAAGGAAAGACGATCTGGGAATCGCCGAATCTGTCGAAAAAAGTAAAGGAAAAGCTGGAGTCATTGGATTCAGTCTTCAGGAACCACCATTTTGCAATCATATATCTACAATCAGTGATCAAGACTTGTGAACAGACTATTCTTGATCAACATGATGATGAGGTCATCAATTTAACTACTCAGCTAGATGGTGGTAGTTGATACGTCTCCTCGACCCCAATCAAGCATGTTATCTGTAACAGAAACAGCTGGGAGGAGACTAGAACACTTGTGTAAAAAGTTTCACTAAGGTTAGTGATGCTGTTGGTAAGCTGACCAAGACTGCATATCTGCTCTCGACGGTATCACTTTATCAAATTCCGAGAACTTGTCTACCTTCAACAATCGCTGAGAGATGTCCAGCTAAACGTTCCATAGAAGAGCTTTGTCAATCTGATGAATGCTATTCTAAAGCAGTTAACAATTAGAAATCTCAATATGACTGATTCACCAGACCCATGTGTGTATGATATTAGAAGCCCCTTCATTGAAGAATGATGATTGTAAGGAACTACGCAAGCTGCATGATACTGTGCAACAACATATTTGAGCACTAAAAGCAATGGACTGTGAGCCTTCAGGCCCATTATCACTTCTGTTGTTGAACTCAAGTTGGACACAACAACTATGTTTTGAATGGCAGAAGCACAGTCAAGATGCTACAGTGTGCCACACTATCAGGATCTATTAGACTTCATGAATCTTTGTACACAAGCGTCTGAAACATCTAGTTCAGAAAAGAGGAAACCATCAAAGGGTGAGTTCAGAAAAAATTTCCAGTCCAGTAAGCAAGTAACATCATTCGCTACCAACACCGTCACCTTTAACATCTAAGTGTGTGTACTGCGTAAACCAGAAAGACATCTCTTATTCAATTGTAACAAATTCAAGGAGTTGGCTCATGATGGGAAGCTATCTGTCCTAAAAACTAAAAACTCACAAGCTATGTCATAACTGTCTGCGAGCTGGTCACCAGTGTAAATCTATTCATTGTTGCTGAAGTGTCATGGTCAGCACAACAATCTATTACACAATGAACAAATCACTGACACCTGCTCCAGGGAAGAACAACTAGGTCAGGTCACCACTCACGCAACCATGGGCGTCAAGTCGCAATCGCAGTTGATGACCTGTTGTTTACTGGTCCACTCCCATGGTGGCTCGTGTGTTGTCACTTGAGCATTATTTGATTCAGGATCATCAGCATCATTCATTTCTGATCGATTGTCTCAAAGTTTGTACCTTCCTCAGTCTCATCATAAAACAAAGATCATAAGTGTTGGTGGACTCACTCACAACTCACCCATGAAGTCTGTTACCAGTTTTCAAGTCTCTCATATTCAATCACCTAACGAAAAGATCAATGATACGGCAGTAGTTGTTTGAAAAGTAACATGTGATATTCCTTGTTATCACATTCCATTTGATAGTTATTTATCAGACCTTGAACTACCTGACCCTGAATTCGAGACACCAGGACAAATCAATATGTTATTGGTGTTAACATGTTCTTTGAAGTACTATTGCACGGCTGGCGGGTTGGTCCACCTAATTCTCCCATAGCTATTGAAACCAAAATTGGTTGGATTATTGCTGGCATAACAAACACTGAAACACAAAAGTAGTGTCATGTCATACCATAGCCATGTCAGATGACATCCTGAAGAGATTTTGGGAAGTTGAAGACCCTCCCCATCAAGCAGACTCAGTTTACTGGTCAAAGGAAGAAACGCATGGTAGTTTGATCATTTTGAAACTCTGCAAAGTTGTTCCTCGAAGGGATGATTGTCATTCCATTGCCACGAAGAGTAAATGCACCCACTATAGGAGAGTCTAGATCCCAAGCAATACAAGGTTGGCGTACCCTTGAAAAATTGTTGTCATCGAAGGGAACTGTCTGGTCAGTTCAACGATGTAATACGTGAGTACTTCGTTGTGGGTCACGCTGAACCTGTTCCTGAAAATGACTTTAAAAAATCACGATATCAAGTATTCTACCTCCCAATCCAGATTGTGCAAAGGGATTAGAGCACGAGCACAATTACTAAGATCAGAGCGGTGTTTGACACATGTGCTAAATCATTAACTGGGGTCTTCCTGAATGACACATTACTTGTGGCCCATTGGTGCATTCTCCATTAATTAATGTTTTGCTCCGGTTTCGTTCTCATAGAGTTGCTTTGACAACGTATGTCTGCTAAATATATCGCACTGTAGAGCTAACCGAGTCTGATCGTGACTACCACAGGTTTGTGTCACGAAGCAATCCCAACGAGCCTATCTGAGAATACCGAATGACTCAGGTAACACTCAGAGTGTCTGCCTCTCCATTTGCAGCTAATATGGCTGTAAGACAGAATGCAATCGATCACGCCTCTGAGTTTCCATTGGCTGTTGAAGCTGTGTTCAATTCATTCTATGTGGATGATGTTTTGACCTGTGCTGGCTCCAAAGACGAAGTCATTACACTTCAGAGGCAGTTACAAGATCTATTTGCCAAAGAAGATTTCTATTGAGAAAGTGGAATTCCAACATTGCCTCGGTCATTGAGAGTCTGTCTCCTGAACTCACGAAGTATCCTCTCCATCACAGAGTCACAAGGTGACACTAATACGCTGGGTGTTGAATGGCATTCTAAGGTGGATCCATTTTCGATTGACAATAAACGAGCTACCTCAAGTGTGATAAACTCACAAAGCGAGGACTGGTCTCCAATATCAGGAAAACCTTTGACGTACTAGGATTGTTTTAACCTGCCGTTGTAAAAGTGAAGATCTTATTGCAGCGAGTATGGGTAGCAGGAATTGACTGGGAAGATGCAGCCCAGTACATTGTTGAAGAATGGATGCATTGGAGGGACAGAACTTAAGCTTCTGTCACAGAAGCACATTGATCAATATTATTTTCCCAAAGATGCTGTGATCCAAGACTAGCAGCATCATGGATTTTGTGATGCCTCTGAGAATGTGTTTGTAAGTATTGTCTATCTACATATGATGACTGTAAAGGCAAAGTACATGTTTCATTGGTTCTGGCCAAGACCAAAGTTGCCCCGATCAAACGGTTGACGATTCCACCTCTGGAATTGTGCGGAGCACATCTACTGGCCAAGGTTCTCCATCATGGCGAAAGGAGTCCTTGAGATCCCATCATCGTCAGTATTTTGCATGGACTGACTGCACAATTGTCTAAGATTGGTTTGACGATTCAAGCAGTTTGTCAGCAACAGAATATCTTTCAGAATGGATCTTATCCCACCTGAGAAATGGAATCATGTGTAACCCAGCTGACTGTGCATGTAGAGGACTATTTCCAGCCAAGTTTGTGACTCAATAAGATGTGGTCGTCTGGCCCAGGTTGGTTGAAATTTTCTCTTGCGGAATGGCCAAAGAGATACAGTAATAATGATGCAACACACAAAGATGGCTTTGAAGAAATGTGTCATCATTCAACTAGTCAAGTGTTATCACCTATCATCCCATTGAATCGTAATTCTGATTTCCACCATCTAAAGCTAATTACAGCGTGGGTGATTCGTTGTCGAAAGAAGAGTACCACTACAGATTGTTTGTCAATCGAGGAACTGAGACATGCCGAAAATTACTGGATCAAGTATTCACTGAGTGATTGTTTTGAAGTTGAAGTGAAGAGGATAGCGAAGGGGAAACAACTTCCATTCAAGAGCAATCTTCATCCACTGAACCCGATTATTGGCACTAGTGGCCTCCTGCATGTAGGTGGACGTCAGGATGATCATAACTTGACCTATGCTCATAGATATCCTGTGACTCTACAGGGTAAATGCCAACTCACTCGACTAATAATTCATCATGATCATCTTCAACTGCTTCAAGCTGGACCCATATTGTTGACAGCATCACTGAATCGTAGATTCTATATAATGGGTGTTCGTAGATATGTTCGATCCGTTACTTGTGGTTGTATTGTGTGTCGTAGAGAGGCAACCAAACTACAGGTACAGAAGATGGGAAAACTGCCTGCAGAAAGGATCACACCTACCTTCCCAGGCAATGTGTTTGCTACTGTGACTATGCTGGTCCTTTTAAGATAAATTGCAGTTCCATATGCAAACCACCATACTAAAGGCCTACGTTTGTGTTTCATATCAATGTTGGTTAAAGCAGTTCACATTGAAGCTGTGTCTGTTTTAACAACTGAAGCATTCCTAGCTTGTCTCTGATGGTTCATTGCTCGTTATGGGAAACCAAACGTAGTTTGGAGCGATCATGGTACTAACTTCACCGGAGCAGCTCGAGAACTGAAGGAACTTACAGTCTTTCTGCAAGAGAGGAAAATTAATAAAGTTATAGATGATTTCTGTTCTTCCCAGGCTGTTGAGTGGAGGTTCATTCCAGAAAAAACACCTAACTTTGGGGGTTTCTGGGAGGCTGCAGTTAAGAGTCTAAAGATACATCTGAGGAAGGTCATTGGGAGAAACCAAACTGACATTTGAAGAGTTGACAACAATACTTGCGCAGATTGAAGCCTGCCTCAACAGTCGACCTTTAATCCGATACCAGCTGTGGGTGATGGAGTGAAAGCTCTCACACCTGGTCACTTTCTTGTTGGTCAACCATTTGAAGCGGTACCAGATCATGTAGATTTGTATCAATCATTATCAACGCTATGTCGTTGGCACTTGTGTCAATCCCTGATGCGACACTTTTTGCAGAGGGGGTCAACTACGCCGGTATAATAAATGGCGACACCCAATGAGAAACATTCGTGTTGGGGACATAGTCATGGTTCAAGATGAGACCTTAGCCCCATATAGATGCCCACTTGGAAGAGTAAATGAAGTCCACAAAGGTAAGGATGATTTGGTCCGAGTCATGACTGTAAAGATGAAATTGGGTATCTACAGACGGCCAATCATCAAGATAGCCATGTTACTCCCAGAAGAAAAGGACAACTAACTTGTATATGTAATTCATTATTCATATAGTAGTTGTTTGTAAGACCGCCCTGGTCTTGGCTGGTGGTATGGACACATCGAGTTAATCAATTACAGTTATGACAATTTTTATTAGTATTTAAAAAAGACAGTTTTTGTTGTTGAAAAAAAAAGAAAAAAAAATCTCTTCTAATCAAGGGAAAATGATCCCTCCAATAATATTGCTGACTTAGTAGTATATACTCACAGGAATAACACAATGTGTTACTGTGGTTACTAGTGCATGTCATTTTGTTTAGGATTTGTTATCTTGAGTTGCTACAACTACAGGAATTCCTTCCATTGATTTATCTGATGATAGTACCTCATTTAATAATGGCTTGGATGATACTTATAACAACAGTTCATGTACAGTAAGGTACACTCTCCTCTATTAATACTCAGATGCAATGTCATTTCTATATATTATTTAATAATATAACTTACTACATTTTAATGTTTTGGGTATTCCATAGCTGCCATCACTCATAGCCACTGTCTACTGTAATAGGTGACTTATCCACATCAACCTAAAGAACTCAATGACTAACTGATAATTTTAAACTGGTAAGTTAAAATTCATATATCTGGTACTATCACACTTTGACTGAACATATCATTATCTCATTATAGATTATATCTTATTTGAGAATAGAATTAACGAAGCATTAAGATTGGCTGGTCTAGTAAGTTGTCCATTACTTATCTGTACATCAATACTACATTTTATAGTTATCGCTAAGGGAGAGATTGGGAGGAGTTGATGTGATTTTTCATGGTAACTGGTGAGTTAATATTACTAGATTAAGTGAATGATTCTCTCTCTCTCTCTTTTCTCTTGTCAGGAATGGCTATATATCTCCAGGAAAATGCAAAAAGTAGCATTTGCTTGACTCTACCACAAAACTTCCTTTGCTAGTAAGTCATTATAAATAGTAGTATATACTTAATATAAAGGTTGTATGATGAGACAATTGAGTGTTTTCTAATTCTAGTACTTGATGAGGTTACTCAGCACTAAATGAAGAAGATGAACATTATTTCTATACCAGTATTCATCAAATGGGTACTACTATCCTTTGTTGGTCATAGATCCTCTAATAAACAGGTATTAATATATTAACCTCGCTGTGCGTAGACGCATAGCGAGTAGTCTGTCAGTATGTGTGTGTGTGTCTGTCTGTTACCCAGGTAAATGGCTTTAAACTGCTTTAACTCAGCAAATACGGCACTGGTAGCCACCAAACTATAGTGAAGGGTAGCATAACTTCTGTATTTCTTAAGAATACTGCCAAAAAGAGCATCAAATAAACGAAAAGCTTTAAAAGTCTGAAACACCTTTGAAAATGGGCACAACTTTCAGTGAAGACTCAATAATTCAATAAAAACCCTCCAGCATACAGCTTATGACATTTTCCAACTTTTTGAATTGAGAAATTTTGCAAAAATACTTCTTTGGAAAGTTATGACAGTTTTAATAACTTTGGCTGTTATCTTTGTCAATACATTGAGTGCGAACTAAAAACACCAGCACCATAGCTGTCATTTGAAAATCACTAACTTTTACTAAGAAGTTGGAAAGTATTGCACCTTTTGTCAATTAGAGTGCAAAGTACCCAGTAGACGCACTAAAAGGCAAAGCTTTCTTCCCTTTGATTGAAGAGAAATGCTGAGTCATCAATAATCATCTTGCGCATCATGTGAGATTACGTCACTTGAGGAGGATAAGGAAGTGTCTGGATAAGAGGTTAAGCACTTCAGTGCATTTCGCTAGCTATATACTTTGAGGTTTATATTAAGTAGTAATTGCTGATGACATATTAACACAATACAAATAACATACACTAATAGCCTGGATCATTATATGACTTAAATCTCAATTTACGTATAATATCAACAGGAGGATCTTGTCCCCCATCCAGAGTGCAGGACTGTACCATAATCAGCAATGTCTATAATCCCAGTTTTAATATTGGCATTGAAATCTTCAATTTTATCTTCATTAAGAAGTACATAAAGCCAGGCTTGGTTTGCCACCTTCTTTACCACAAACTAGTCTGACATGAGAAAATGGATAAAAAATGGCGTGCTGTAGGTGTAGTTACAGAGACCTGTGTAAGGGTTTCGCCTGTGTTAAAGCTGGTTGCGCTTGTTTCAACTGCCTACATGGTTGTGATGGGCACTGCCTTAATCCCTTGAGTTTCATCCATTACTGCTACTGCTCCTGCGTCTATGACTTTACTAAAAACTCATTTGACAATAGATCAGTCTTCTCCACACACACCAGACTGGAACACATCGGTTTCTCCATGTACTGACCCTTTGTCTCCTTGCTCCAACGTTTCATCTCCTTCAGGTAGAGAGAGCATTTATGGTCAGACTCCTGCCTGTAGGTTGTCTTGTTACACTACATTGCCATTTCATAGCTTGAGCATGTGCGGCTCTCATATAGTCCCTGACTTCATTGATTTTTCACCTATGGCTGAACCAAACTTTCTGTGGAATGACATCAATGGTGAATCCTTTTCATCTCTTGTTAAGTCCTGCTATGATGAGGTTGTTCAATGGAGAAGGAATGTTTTCAAAGTTCCCTATGAAAAGATTGGTGCTTCATTTGTACATGAACAAGCCAAGTTATTTCAAGCATACTCAGACTCCTCTGCTCTTGAATCCATTGCTTTATACACTGCTATAATAGTGCCTTCTCTCCTGCTACAGAGGCCCCTTGGTAAACTACGTGCTAATGAACTTTCCAGGCTCCTTGATCGGTGTCTAACCATTTGGTTGAGTGGAGATCTGGATTCTCTACTTCACAAAGGTGTGCCATTCAGGCTCGTCTCACTATTACCTGTCCTATAAAAATACAGATAACCTCTCCCGAAAATTCACCAACCTAATGTTTGTAGGAAATGTGAAAGCTGCTATTAGATTATTATCTGATAATGAATGTAATGGCATTCACTATTTGGATACCATGATCGATAATCAGTCAGTGAAAGATATACTATTAGAAGAGATCTAATTAACTCTGGGGAGATAGAATCAAACTGAACAGAGTGAAAGATGTTAGGGGTATATGAAGTCACAATTGTAGATGGATGAGGAGGTTGAGCAGGAGGATGCTTACACTGAAGATTAATGGTTCTTCTAGTCTGTCAGGACTTGACGCTGCTGCTTGGAAAAAAAATGTGTACCTCATTCCAGTCCTCTTCAGCTGACTTATGCTATGCAGTCGTTTCATTGACAAAACGAATATGTATCTCATATAACCCAGCTGGTCTTCACCCACTCCTTGCCATTAGATTGATTGTTGTAGACAAGCATCCTGGAGTACGCCCCATAGGAGTTTGTGAGGTTGTTTGTCGCATTATTGATTGTGTACCTCCTCTTCCATCTACAATTGTGACTCCACATACCCCTAACATCTTTCACTCTGTTCTGTTTGATTCCATCTCCCCAGAGTTAATTAGATCTCTAATGCTGAAGATTAGTGGTTCTTCTGGTCCGTCAGGACTTGATGCTGCTGCTTGGAAAAAAATGCGTACCAGTCCTCTTCAGCTGACTTATGCTCTGCTCTCACTTCATTGACATAATGAATATGTATCTCCTATATAGACCCAGCTGATCTTCACGCACTCCTTGTCAGTAGATTGATTGCAATAGACAAGCATCCTTGAGTACGCCCCATAGGAGTGGGTGAGGTTGTTCGTCACATTATTGGTAAGGTAGTACTTCATGTTGTTGGGCATGATATAGTAGAGGTGGTAGGATGTGAGCTCCTTTGTGCTGGCCAACCTGGAGGCTGTGAGGCTGCGGTTCACGCTATTCGACACCTATTTGAGTCAGCAGACTGTGAGGCTGTTTTACTCGCCAATGCAAGGAATGCATTTAACTCACTCGACCTTCACTCCACCAAGTCTGGTATGCAGATGATACTGCAGCATTGGGAAAGCTGTCCACAATACAATCCTGGTGGGAGGAGCTTCAGTGTCATGGTCCTTTATTTGGATATTATGCAAATCCCACTAAGTCTTGGCTCATAGTGAAACATGAGATTGAGGAAACTGCCCACTCTGTTTTTGCTGACATAGACATCAATATTACATCTGAGGGTCATTGATTGATACCTTGGGAGCCCAATAGGATTGGAGCATTTTATATCTAACTTTATTAAAGATAAGATCTCTGAGTGGGTGTCCCAGCTAGAGAAACTCATTACTGTGGCTCAAACTCAACCACATGCTTCATATTCTGCCTTAATTCACAGGTTCTTCAATAAAATTGTATATCTTTGTTGTACTACACCTGGTGTGTGTGAACATTTTCACCCTTTGGAAGACTCTGCCTGAGAATGAGATTGATCCTCGTTCGGATGGGTAGGAACGCTGTCAACGATTCTATATGCTCCCTTCTTTCTCTTCCATTTCGCCTAGGAGGCCTTGGACTAACTAACCCAATTAGAGAAGCTGATACTCAATACCATGACTCAATTTCCATTCTCTCATCCATTGTGGAATCAATTGTCATGAGAAATCAGACACCTATTTTTACACTTCTATCTGAGTCACTGATATGTAAAAACAAAGTGAAATCAAACCACCGAGCTCACTTCAATACATTCTTTTCTAATTTGTATGAGTCTTTCTCTGACCCCTGTCTAAAACGTTGTCTTGTAGTTGCTAGTGAGAAAGGTGCTTCTTCATGGCTTGCAACTCTGGCTATAGTTGAACATGGTTTTGCCTTACACAAGGGAGCTTTTATAGATGCCATCTGTCTTAGATATGGTTGGACCCCCTCATCTTCCCTCTCATTGCATATGTGGCTCCTCCTTTAATATTGACCATGCCATGAATTGCAAGTGTGGTGGGTTTCCTTCCATTCGTCACAATGAGCTGAGAAATATAACTGCTGAACTATTGACCAAATTTAGCTCAAATGTTCTAATTCAACCTCCCCTTCAGCCACTTACTGGGAAACAACTATCAGACCAATCTAGCAATACAGAAGATAACGCTTGAGTGGATATAGCTCCTTCTAATGTCTGGTCTCCATCTGATAGAGCTTTTTTTGATGTTAAGGTTTATAATCCATTTTCCACCACTTACATCAGATCAACCCTTAAAGCATCCCACAGGAGAAATGAACAAGAGAAGAGAAGACAGTATGACTCTAGCATTCATGGCACTTGTACACCTCTGGTATTCACAAACTGCTGGTGGGATGGGAACTGCTGCTACTACCTTTTACAAATGTTTAGCTTCTAACCTGTCAGACCACCATAACAAAACCTTATTCACTTATTCTGAATTGAATCCGCTGTCAACTGTCTTTCTCCCTTCTTAGATCTGTCATCCTATGCTTTTGGTGTATTATTATGTCAGTGTACTGTAGTATTTTCTCACTGACCAGTATAATTATTACAAGAAATATTCTTATTGTCTTACATATATAAAAAAAGATCTATGCATGTCTCTAACCTTTATACCCACATCTTGTTTATAGTTTTGTGAGTATACTATTTTGCAACTTAGTAAGTTTTGTTACAGTCTAACAAATACTTTTTAAATTTTAGTCATTCAGAATCTTTGGCAGGTTAACAGACATGAATGAGTACTTGTCCTTTTTGGTACAGAGTATAGGTAAGAGTTTACACAACATACGTCATGAACAACACAGAATATGTCCCAAGATTGCTGTATAAAATTTATTTATGTTTTTAATGAACAGTACAATGAAGACCAGAGGCAGTCACTATCAGTTCGCATCTGTCTTCATGTCATAGCACCTGCAATACTGAATCCAAACAGAAATGTTGGAATGCTAACATAAAGCATCTAATAGTTAATTTTCATAAGAAAATTACAAATTTTCCTAACAATTCAGCTGGATTATTATAAGCTTATAACTGTCTCTCTAGTTCTTTAAGTATTTTGCTGCCTTTTCGATATAATGTAACATCACTCATACTTCCAACGTCCTTCTTAACGTTTGGTGGTAATAGTCTGTCAGCAGTGAGATTGTTGACAATGCGGAGAGGGTTGGCTTCAAACCCATCAAAGTTTGGCAAAATGAACTTGAAATATTTCTGATCAGAGAGAAATATAACAGATACTTACTTACCTATAAGGTGTTGTGTTGTTAACTTAGTTTCTGGGGCTAAAAATAAAATAAAAATTATAAAATAACAAACTTATTGTTATATCATTAGTCAAGTGGTTGAACATGATCAGTGCAATCTATAATGAGTGGAGCTATAGCTTTTAGCAGCTGGTTGAAATCCTATGCTTACAATTTGCTATAGAGTTTAATTAGTGCTGACAAGTGTCTTTTAAAGGAATGCTCATCTTTTAGATAAGGCTGTTAAAAGGTGTTACTTTATTAAATAGTACAACATATAGGCTTATAAAGTTTGTAATTACCACATTTTCTCTTCATTGTCTTAGCAATAGCAATAAATGAAGAATGAGATTGCAACACTGATATAATTTTTCATAAGGTTAGCAGGATTTTTGGCCACTGCAGTCTTCAATTCCTCCAGTAAGTAATGGTTTCTGACTTCATAACTGCTATTCTCTGAGGTAGCTTCTACCAGAGTCTGTCCTGAGATGAGCTTAGCTAAGTACAGGTCCTTAGCCAATTTGTCTGTTTCTTTAATTGCATCTTTCAACTCGTCAAAGTGCTCTTCTAGTACTTGCTATTCCTTAGTACGTGGTATCAGTAATCTAATGAATAAAGGAATATATTATGTATGATTAATATGTATTCACAAGTACAGCTATCAGATATGTAGTAGTAGTGCCTATATCTATGATTGATTATAATTATGTTCATGAAACAAGGCAGTAAATTATCATAATTATTTTAGAGATCTCTGATGCTGAAGAGCAAGTCTGATCCAAAGCAAAAAGAACTTATCCATAGTTACACATTAATGTGCTAATGTCATATTTAAGATTTTCCTGACCTTAAGGGTCTTCTCTAGCCTTGGGGCCTGGGTAATTTGCCTATATTATGATTAATGTACAATTCTATGTACCTCTTTTCTCTGATTATCAAGTATAATTTCATCTCCAATCTGTAGCAATATTGCTCCAATATCTAGGAGATATGTAGTCTTGTCTTTGCCATTGTTACTAGTCTCTCATTAGTTGTTTAAGAGCACACATAGTAGCAAAGATACAACCTCCATCATCCACTTTAAATAAGTGAACATGCTGAGCGTAGTCAAGGAACAAATTTTTTCTCAAACTCTTTTACTGTACAATCTTCAATGAAGACACTATAATTTAAGAGTAATAGTACACCTGGTATAGGATTACGACCTATTAATTTAGCTCCCTCTTTCAGCTCTTCAGAAAATGTAGTACTCAACAATTTCTTATGAAAATTCTATTCTTCATCTTCATACATTTGAATGGCTATTAGAGCACTAGAGAGTTTGAAATGATTAATCATGAATATAATAACCTCTTTGCTAACCGGTGAACAAAAGCTTTCTAACTAAAACAAAAATATCAGTTAAATTAGTTGCTTTTTCAATGTCTTCTAGATCAACTGCCTTCTTTACACTTTACTGCACTCTTTGAGTTAGCATAAGTATTGTTCGTCAGTTTACTGCATTCTTCTAGGTTAGCACGATTGGAATCAGTCATTTCGATGTGGTAGGACCAAAATTTACAACAGTGGACAAAAAATTTCAGCAGACCCGTTAAATTATTTTGTCCTAGGACAAAAATTTTCGGGGGGACAAATTTTTTTCGTGACAGTTCTCATAATTGGAGCAGCAATTACCTTTCTATCATATCACATCTCTTACTCTATTCTTATCTCCAAAACAGTTTCTATATGCCTGCTATACAAAATTACTAACAACCTACTCTATTTCCCTTCTAGCATATTTACTCTTAAAACCTCTCATATGTCCCTCTCGTGCTCTCTGTACCTTGTTCTTGTACATTCACTTCATTACATTCCCTCTCAAAGGAAAAGGTATCCCTTACTCATTAAAAAAATAGTATACAACATTACATATTATATGATTATTGCATAGATAGTATAGACTACTTGTCTGGTATTGGACACGTAGTAATACTATCTATGTTTCTGAATAAAGCACACTTTAGATGTAAAAATCACCCAATTGAAAGGGGCATCAATGGCTAAAAATAGTACTAACTACAGACCAGCAACAAATACAGAGTATGTCTGCTAAAACACAAACTCTAATAATGATATTACTTACCTAGGAACCATCACAATTGGTACATACAATAAATTGCCTATTATGAAAGGAAAGTTGGGTTCCTTAGTACTAAAAGTTCAGAATATATTCGAGTTAGCTGGCATCGCTGTTAATGAAGTGAAGCAGTTACTTACCATGTCTTATCCATTTGAATATATAGCATGACCTTCAGTAAGGTGTTACAAATAGAAAGGTAGTGTTTGAGAGAACATCAAAATAGCACAGGAGAAGCAGTACGACAGAAAACATAGCAATCCACCAAAGTTTGATATTGGAACAAAGGTTCTTAAGAAAGATTTTAGAAGAAAACGACGAGCAGGAGGGTGTTTACACTATAGATGGCTCGGTCCTTTGAAGTTACTAAAGATGTTGGCAAAAGTTTCTTTTCCCTGAAGAGCCTGTAGATGGGAAAATAACAACAAGAATCCATGGTATCCATTTAAAGCCTTATCTTGTGTCTTCTGACAACAATTCCAAGCTTCAATCTTCACTTAAGTCATCAAATGACAGTACCCCACAATGATCTCAGTCTCTATTAATTGATGATGATATCTCACAACAATCGCAGTCTCCATCAAGAGATGATAATTCGCGACAATCTCAGTGTCTGTTAAAGAATGATAACTCACAACATTCTCAGTCCTCATCTTCTTGTCATGTCCAATCTTTCATCCTTTCATGGTAACTTCCATCGCCCCCAATCTCCTATTAGGTCTTTTCTTTGACATCAACTTCCTGTCTCCTATTATGCCATTTAAGTCTTCCACTCAAACTGTAATTGGGAGTCAACAAATTTCTCAATTCTAGCCAAAGGAGATGATCCTTGTAGATACATCTTTGACCAAACGAAAATGAGAAGTCATTTACATTTATGTCTGACTGAAGGCAGCTTTAAGACTTTCCAACTAGAAGGATTGAAAGAAAAATCACTAAAGTCTCAGCTACATTATATATTCCATATACTGTTTGTGCAGAATGCCTGAAATAGGAGAAATGATCAAATGTGATGCATGCAAAGAGTTGTATCATATGGATTTATGTATGAATGTACCAGATGTAGTGCGTGACAATAAAGCTGCACATTGGTATTGCAATAGTTGCAACCCTTAATTTTTTGTCCTAGTTATTTTTAAATAGTTTCTGTAGACTTTATTTTCTTTGTTATTTTTGTAATAGTTTTGTGTTGCTACTTTAACACAAAATGTATTCAGAATATCTTCTTAACTTAAGAGATGTTTACATTGTTCAACTACTATAGTTACCTTGAGACATTTTATCCTAGGATAAAAGTATTATGAGAACTTTTATCCTAGGATAAAATGTATTATGAGACATTTTATCCTAGGATAAAAAGTATTATGAGATTTTATCCTAGGATAAAAAGTATTATGAGATTTTATCTAGGATAAAAAGTATTATGAGATTTTATCCTAGGATAAAAAGTATTATGAGATTTTATCCTAGGATAAAAGTATTATGAGATTTTATCCTAGGATAAAAAGTATTATGAGATTTTATCCTAGGATAAAAAGTATTATGAGATTTTATCCTAGGATAAAAAGTATTATGAGATTTTATCCTAGGATAAAAAGTATTATGAGATTTATCCTAGGATAATAAATATCTTGAGACATTTTATCCTAGGATAATAAATATCTTGAGACATTTTAGCCTAGGATAATAAATATCTTGAGACATTTTAGCCTAGGATAAAAAATTGGCAGCAAGTTATTTATGTCCTAGGATAAATTTTTTGAGTAGGATAAGAAATTTCTGATATTTCTTGTCCTAGGATGAACATTATTTGATAAATTTTATCCCACGGGATAAAAAATAACAGATAATTTTTATCCTAGGATAATTTTCAGTAGGACAAAAATTGTTATAACAGAAACACATTTTTAAAGCAAAATATTGATTTTTTCTAGGATAAGAGAATTAGATAAAGATTTAGAAAGATATCAAGACAGATGAACATTAAAAGAGATGGAGAATTACAAGGGATTGATACAATTTGAACAAAGTCAGCAATGATAAATGCTGGTATGCTATCACTATAATGATGATAACGGAAATAAATAAAAGAGAAATAAAATAATTTTGATAGTATTTACACAATATAAGTTTAGTTTAAATATATTTTGATATAGAAAATTCCATGTCAACATACAACAGTGTAAAGACTTTACGTATACAATTCATTATGTTAACTTTTACAAAGCTGTTACTTCACAAAAGCACATAACACTACAATTATAATCAATCCTATCATATATACGTTGGCTTGTATATAGTTAGTAACTTATTAATATCATAAGTTAGTTTTGTACTTAAGTCTTTTATTTGAGTCAGTGAGTTTAGTAGTCACATTGTTATATAATACTGTTATTTGAGTCATTTGTGTGAGTTTCATCTGATGTTATTTACTAGTTATTTGTTGAATGTGACATTTTTTGCAACTGCATGTGTCTCGGTCATTTCACACCTAAAAAAGACATGGTACAAAATGAGTGGAACATTTACTATTGTAATTATAACATAAGCCATTTACATCATGAAAACAATGAATCTGTTCAATACATTTCCTATGTATCATGAGTCATTTTGAAGCAATCCATACATAGACCAAAGATATCCTGGAATGTGATGACACTATCTTTAAAACACTAGTTACCAGTGTTCTTCTCTCTGTGACCAGTGTACCAAATGAGAGCTAAGTAGTTAATATGTATGTATCATCAATGTAATCTATATATGTCTCTCTTACCTCTCTTTTGTTTATAGTTAGTTAAATTATCTTCTCCAGATAGTAATCTTTGGAGTGTTCACTTCTAGAAGATCTGAACAAACTAATACATGATGAATTTTGATGATAATGTGTGCCTTTTTCATGTAATATCAAAATAAGGTCAGTCTCCCTTGTCATCCATATTAGTTAGATTCTTCTTGATCACTGGGTATAAGTTTATGTACAAATCAATGGGTTCAGAATCAGACATTTCTCAAAATGAACCAATAATTAGGACATATATATATACCAGGAGGGATGTTGTTGCCAGGTTGGATTATATAAACTCAGTAACAGTGTCATTCCTATGTCACCAGTATTGACATCCTTCTTTAGTTTAGACACATTGGACAGTTGACTTTGTTGTTGTGAAGCTATAAAGTAAGTAAATGAAATAAACAATACATGACTGAATATATGTTACTAGACAGTAATTATAGTGTTAATATCATACTAACCTAGCCTGTCTAAGAGATAGTTGACATAATAGAAAAGTTATCTATTGGAAGAGGTTGGTCTTGATACACTTCTGTATGTATTACCTTAACATAGAAATGATACTTCATATTATCTTATATAAATTAATCTATAGTCTTACCTCTTGACCTCTTCTTCTGGGCTAGAGATGGGGGTCTCCTCAAGTCCTTGATCAGATGAGACTGTTTGGGGATGAAATACTACTACACGAACATTAGTAATATGTAAAGTAGGTGTGTATACTTCGTTATAAGTTACCTGTAAAATGTGTATATAATAGTACAATGGAAGTATATATTTGCTGTTATATTATTTTAATGTATTAATCATTAATTTTATCATGATTATTTTAGTGTCTATACCTCTTTCTCTCTCTTATCTCTTATCAAGGATAACTTTATCTCCAATTTGTAACAAGATCAATCCAATATCAATTATTTGGTAAACTCTGTGGAATTACTTCACCACTCCTTGTGTCAATGATATTTTGGTATACAAAGGAACAATCACTTACTTTAGAGTCATTATTTGGTCAAAACAACTACCCTGATGTGTTGCTGTTAAGCTTAAACTCGAAAGCAAAGAACATAGATGTAAGTCTAGATACACATATATAAAACTAAACTAAAGTGTGGCAAATATATTTTTATCTTTGTTTCACACAGAATTCATTCCAAAAATAGATGTGCCTAGCAAAAGAAAATTGCTGTCCAACTAAGTCCACGTGTACCTCATTTTCCTAGCTCAAGTTCATATTAACCAGTAGTTCTGGCAAAGAAAAGGTCAGTCTCCCTTCGACCTCCTTTACCACTAAACCATTTTATCAACCCCCTTTTTTTCCATTGAGGTATTCCCCTAATCTTGCCTCAATCAACATCCCTCATCCAATGATATTCAATACACAAGACAACAAATTATTTTCAGAGATCCTCTACAACATGGTCGCTATGGGTACGCCTCATATGTCTATCCTCCACATCAACAACAATTACATCAAACAGCTCCAAACAAAAATAACATTGTCTTCCTCTACCAGTTATTCATACTCAGCTCTGATCATAATCACTAGACCTCTGCCATTAACCACCACACACAAACTCTTCATACTGTTTTGCCTCCGTTTAATCAATTGTTTTCTTATCCAAACTACAGTTTACCTCCTACGGAGATACAACTATAATATGATGATGAACCACATAATATTAAATTGGAATCTAGTATTTATTGTATTTAACTTTATTAATTAATTTACCTATTATAATTTTGAATTCAAGTCATTTTCTTGACTTAATTAATCTATATTTACAAAGTTAAAAGCACAACAAGTTAAGACAATGTATACAACACAATATATTGATCTTATTAATATTATTACATTATACTGTCTTCTCAGGTTTTTGCATATATTAAAGCAACAATGATGTTAACATTATTGATTGGTCTTCCATTTATCAGAAGCTTCTTTCTTTGCTTCTGGAACAAATTGACTCTTTACTCCAACCAACACATGTCCAGTTGCTTCTGAAGCAAAGATGATGGGAAACACTATGTTACTTGGTAAATGACGCAGGACTCCACCCATAGCTCCTGTTACACCATACTCTTCATGATCAGTAGCAGCTGCTTGATACAAGTCCCAAGCAGTGTCACCTAAATCCTAAGAAATGGGTTATAATAACAATGAGTGATGGTAAGGATACAGAAATAGTTAGACTATCCTAAATAAATCATTAATTTTTATGTTATTTGTAATTATGTCACATACTAAACAATATCACACATAAACAAGGGCAAGGCCTAGTAGGACAGTCTTATCTTTGGTGGCACACTTTAATACATAATCTTCAGGGTTTAGAGGTTAGGGATCAGTGATGCTGATCTCAGACTGTCCACTGGACTTCTGTAGATAATGACTTTAACATAATGGACTTAAGTAATTAATTAACTACTCGTTACATTAGATCATTTAACTAATTACTATATTAATAAGTTAGTAATTAGCTTTAACTAATACAAAGACAAACATGTATAACAAAACCTTACTGTAGTCAAAATTGTAAGCATTTGTCATCATTGTAAGCATTTACAAAGCCTTCTCTTAAATCAGCTGGTGGTTGGTGTGGCCCACTCTGAGGGACTTCACCATGGTAATCTCAGTGGAGGATCGTCTCTTCTGGACTAATCATATCAAATGCTGTCTGAGCTAAAGACTAAAGATGGAAGAGAGGGAAGAAAGAGATATCACAAAGATGCATATAGTTTGAAGAAACAGAATATAGTGCCCTGTTAGTTAAAAACTATAGCTATGCCAGTAGAACTAGCAAATGAGGTAGTTCCTCTTTGAAATCCACAAATGATACATCCATCTTCTTTATATGTGTGTACTGGTAACCACAACAAATCTACTACACCTTGAAATGAGAGAAAGAGAGAGATGATAGAGTTCATCATAATTATTACTTTCTTATACATAATTGGGTGCATGATACAAGGGACCAACTCCTTGAAGTATGTGTGGCAACTGATAAGTTTTAATATCCTGTAACCACTCTGGCAACAACCTGATCCAGTAATTGGTTCAATCCTAATATCCTGAGGCTCAAAGAACAAAATGAGTACCTTCATCATTAGCTATTGTTAATATTGTACATAAAATAATAGCTAATAACTGACCTTGTTTATATGTAATAGCTTCAATGTAATCTCAGAGTATCCAAGTGACTTAGGAGTATCCCTGCTAGAGTGCCCTATCAAATGTGAAGATCACATGACATATGTTCAATTGATGTATAAAACTAACCACTTGTTCAGAGTATAATCTCTTAACTTCATAGTCTATGTGTATTGGTACATCAGGATAGAAGACAAATGATTTGATGAAGATAACTGCTGGAGTATTAACTTGATGTTCTGTGAGCTTTGGGTTGTTAAAAAAAACTTCAAATTAAGTTAGCATCCAATATTAGAGTGGTTAATATAATAAAGTGTCAGTTATATAAGGGTGTGCACTCATGTTGTGTATGTTATTATACTAGCAACATCAGAAGACTTATTTACAAAAACTTAGATAATGATTACAGCACATAACATAGTCAAGTTATAATGATATTATAGTCATTGATTTATAGCATATAAACATTTGATTTATATAAGCACATACATAGTTAATTTATATGCTAGTGGATAAGGACAATGCTGACCAAATTTTATCTCTAAGAGGGATACTATGAATTTAATAAAAAACTACATACAGTCAATTTTAATCCCATACTAACATCAAATGTGTACTATTAACTTCTGTAATGAAGACACATCTATAATTAGGACAGTTTCTAAAGATATAAACTGTCCACTATAGATATAATCCTTACTACTCATTTGTATAGAATGTAGTATTGTTTTTTGGTATTACAGATTGTTTTGTAGTAATGAAGACCAATCTACAAACATCTAAACCATATGAGAGTTAGTGATTTCTACTATCTCAGGTTGAGTTAACAAAACTTTGGGAGAAAACTAAATGGGGAAAATGGATAATGATTGTTATTTCATAATTCAATTAATATCTAGCCATACAGGAGAAGAGTTAATGCTGACAGGAGTTCATTATGCATAAAAACTACATTTTGTTATATAATACTCTTCTTGAATTCTGTTTTACTATGTAAATTGCTGGTATTGTTTCACAAAAAATGAACAAGAATAAAATTTACCAAGTGATAATCATTAACTCAATCAAAAATGAAAATGCTTTAGTACTAACTGACCCCTAGCATATGGTATTACTACTGGGTCAATATTAAATGTTTAATTGAAGAATAAAAAATATTTTTATAGCTACAGAGATCTAGTTGACCTACCATCACACAGACTAAGAGGTTCATCTAGTCGATTCAAACAATCAGAATAGCCATCACAAGTACTTGTAAATGCAAAACATCTACCATTTTTCGACACATGGGGCTTCTACAATTTGAAGGAGGTGAGCCACGTATTACTCCTGTGACTTTCTTCAGAACTACTGTTGGTAAGTATATTCACAGACCAAAGAGTAACGTTAGTTCATATCCAGAACAGTTAAATTCAAAATAAACTGATATTAATATTATCAGAAGTAAACAATCCAATGTCAGCTTTAAAGAATAAAAAAAAACTTCATTTAATAAAGAGAGAAACATCTTGTAGTTAAAATAACTTTAAATGGACAACTACTTTACTGTTGTTGTGCCAGTGGCAACAAAAATGTTTTCATTCATTATTACTGGTAAACAAGACAACTATAGTTTACAATTTTATACATAGTGTGTTTAATAAACTACAATAGTGATATCAATGACTATGAATTATTTCATTGTTATAATCATAACTACATTGATTGGTTAGTTTTAATTGTGGACATATAACCAGCAGCATCATTGCTGTCCCACCTTTGTCTGCATACACCCACATAATGACTATCATTAGATATTTCAACTGCTCCAGTATTATCGTTATGACCATTCACTAGTCGGACATCTCCCACTGAAAAGAGTGGCTATTGAGTTAATAGAATACAAAGGTTGACAGTAACCATAAATAGTGTTACAAATCTTCCACAGGGTATATTTACTAAATAGTTTAGTATGTTTATGTTTTAACATTTAATATAACATGTTAAAGTTATATAATGAATAAAAAAAAAACCTCCAACCCAATCACTAAATAGCACTAAGTTAGTTTACATACAATATGTAATATAATTATCTAATTCATGTACATTTGGGATTTGACTGATGAACGAATGGATGGATCTAAATATTTACTGACCATACTTTCTTCCTTACAGATTCTATTCATGTCCATTTATGATATATACACATTTAATGAAAAGATTGATAATTGAAAATTTAATATGTACTTTCGTTTACAGCTACAATATCAAGAAAAAGGTAATACACACTAGCTAAGACTCAACCAGTGATGTATCTTGGTAACACGTAACAAATGGAAAAGGACATCAACCAAAGTAACAACAGATCCTTTGTCAGCTGATCATTTCCTTTCATTCTATTACATTTCCTTTCATTCTATAGATAACAGATCTGAATATGAGATATACCTCAATGTACAAGTACTTGTACAGAGGACCCAAACAAATAAAATTAGCAATCATGCAGAAACATTACTTAAGAGAAGAACTATTAGCCATAAATAAACTGGAAGGAGATACAATATGCCAGTCTTGCCTAGCTCACTGAGAGGACTTGCTATGCACACTGGTATGTTCCATTCAGATTTGACAGAAGTTAGCAAATATAGCATACATTGCAGAGCTGTATTCAATGATTTGGTGATTACTATATCATATGATGGTATGACAGTTGCCCAGATAATATTTAGCCAAAAAAAATGGAAAAATTTCAATTGTTCCCCGTCTCAAAGTAAAAAATTGATACATACACTATACCACCTAGTATTTAAATGTAAGAGCAAGTACAGTATGTAGTATATTAGAACACTTATAACAATCAGTATTACTAAGACAACACTGTAAACCCTCCTTACATTCAACACATAACCATCCCATACGATTTCCTCTACAAATAATAATATCAGGTTGTGTTATATTGATAGTTGTGTTGGTAGACAGTATTTGGTGGAATCAATTTGATTGAAGATATAGGAAGGTATCCCAAAACTTCAAAATATAAATGCATTGTTTACTTGTACTTCTGGGAATATTGTAAATTTAATAGTGTACATCTATTGCTGTAGACAGTTTGATATTGTTGCTCAATTGGTACCAGATATGTCATATCATATGTCCATGAATAACGCTTATGTTTATGCCACCATTTTCCAACTTTGGTTAACCTGGCAAAAAATTGAGTGTAAGTAGGATTTCCATTCCAAATCAAATGCTCTCAACCTGTTTTACCTGGACACACTTTGATATGAGTATATTATGAGTGAACCATTGATCCTACAAATGTGTTTGCTCACAGTTACACCATAAATTTCACCACCATAAAAAAAGGTAAGTACATTGTTAATAAAAGAAGCATTAGTAGATTCATGACTGAAGAGATTTGATATATAAATCGAATCGAATACCAGCTCCATTAAGTAGCTTTGTTGTTATAGAAAACCATTGTATCAATCAAACGAATATCATGTTGTATGCTTGTATTACTAAGCTTGTGGAATAAATGAAAATATTTTTATCACCATTGATGTAAACAGTAGATGTTTTACAATAACCAATTTACCAGCATTTAAAGTTGTGTTTAATGAAATAGATCTAGTTATATGCTTCAAATATAACACAATATATTGTAAAACTAAGTGCAAATTTTTAATCTGACACATATGACTTTTAATGGTTCTGTGAGGATAAGGGATTAGCACTCCAAACATAAACTTATTCATAAATGAAATGACATATGTGAATTTCTATTTTTTAGACATATCTGAAGACGTAAGAACATGGAAAATGGAAGTGATTGTATTGATTTGAAGTTGTTAACATTGAAGTTGTTATAATTAATTTAAAATTTGTCATGGCCATCATGCAAGTAGCTATTACCAATTGTATGAGAATAGTAGAAGCACTTTCAAAGCAAGAAATTCAAGTGTTGTTGTGGTTAACAATGCAAACCAATTCTAGCGGAACTTTTGTAAGTAGGAACGGTGTGATGATGAAAATTAGACTTTGCGATTTTTAACAGAAGTTTTTCTATTGGTGATCACTAAATATTAATGCTTAACCATCTAAACTGCTAGAAGAAGTGATATTGTAAAATTTAATAGTGTACATATGTGGCTGTAGACAGTTTGAAAGTGTTGCTCAATCGGTAAGAGATATGTTCATATCATATTGTCCATGAATAATGATCATTTCCATTTTCCAACTTTGGTTAATCTGGCACAAAATTTCCCATAAGTAGGATTTCTTTTAAAATCAAATGCTCGTCAAAATCAATGTAATTGTTTGGCCTGGATACACTTTGATCGGAGTATTGGTACTCAAATGAACAATGCCACAAGATTGTGTCCTCACATACAAGCTACAGATGATTATTTCTCCATTATCATGAATATCATCTCCTTGAAGTTTAACAATTTTCTTATATAGTGAATAGAATGACTCCTTTAAGTACAACTGTTGATATTGATAAAGTGGAGGATACATAAAAGACGGTACAAGCAAGGTATAGCACTGTTATGGTTTAAAAGTCATTTGGTCTTAAGTCGTAAAGATTTTTACTACACTCTTGAATAGCACAAAGTGGGTTTCTATTTGGAAGATTTCTGCGTCAATGAGGAGAGTAAATTGACACCACCATAAACGGTAGCACTGGTATTAATAAAGAAGCATTTAGTGATTCATGCAATTGTAGAGATGGAAGAATGATCAAGTCAAATGAAGTCATGAATAGCTTTGTTGTTATAGAAAAAACCAGTTACCATTCAAATAATATCCTGTTGGATGCTTGTATTACTTAACTCATCAAATACTGAGAGTATTATTATCACAATCAATGAAACAGTAGCGGGTGTTACAAAAACCAATCCCCAAACTTTATAGTATTAGAGGGTTAATGAAGAGTTAATATTTCAAACATAGCAACTGGATTGAAAACAAAATGCAAATTTTTAAAGGACATGTACACCCTTAAATTTTCGTGGATAAGGGTTAAAAACTCCAACTAAAATTGTATTTTAAAAGGAATTGAATTCCAAATTTTCAGCAAATTGGATTAAAAATAGGAAAGGGGACTGTATTGGTTTGAATGAAAGAACAGAATTTGCTATGGTGCACACTAAATTAATGTTAAACAACAAAGCACCTGGTTAGCAAATTTGCATGATAAAAAACCCATTCATGAGTCCCTGACTAAAATAAGTCATACCAGCGCAAAATGCTGTAAAGGACCCCTAACAGGCCACAATACTAGAGCAATTGGCTAATAAGAATAATAAAAGTTTGTGTTTTTTATATGAATTTAAATTCTCCGTTAGGAGTATTTGTTGATGTTATAGAACCTTATTCAAAAAAAATTTTTAGCTACCAGTTGAGGAAGAATTTTGTTTGGCTATTGAACAATTTGGTTTTGGTTCCCATTGTATGAGTTCACAACAAATCGATGAAAAGGAGTATTTAAAATTT
>NW_024533431.1:0-50385 GCF_016097555.1 Gigantopelta aegis | reverse complement strand
TTTTTTAAAAAAAGGGCAATTAACAATTCAAGGTTTGTTCTTTTTAAGAATTGGGGCTATTAATCATGACAGGTATCACCAAGTATCATACTTTAACTAACGTTCAATGTTACTAATTCTTCAAGCTGGGTTGACCTGTCTCATCATTTGAAACTATCCACGATCTATCACATTTATATATTGAACAACATGGCCATTTACAATAATGATATCACTACTAATACATCTTATGAGTATAAACCTCACAGGTCTGTGATATTTACACTTCTACGGTGATAGTTTATAGTGGAGAATATAGCTCTGAGAAAACTTACGTTCAAGAAGTATTTACTGAAGGTTAATTTTATAATTAGCTATTCATTAGATACTAGTATCTATTTTCCTAGAGATCTATTCTATTGACCTATCTAAATATGAGGTCATTTTTGATGAACATAGTATTTCAGTACATTATCAATGTTATGTAAGTGATATACTGGACTATACTTTATTTGTTTATTATTATGATATATAGATTAAAGGTTATCCTAGACTTTGTAATAGTACATTACTGTGGTATAACTATAAATGACTCACAACAGAATGGAACAGAGCACTCTCATAAAGATATCATATGTTCATCAGAAGATAGAGAGTCGGTAACTGTTAACTATACTGTATCAAATCTTTGATCTTCAACCTAAACGATAAATTTACTGCTTGATATATTGGACAATTTGAATAGGTCTAAAACAAAAAATGAATCATACTTTAGTGAGTATGTCCATATTCTTCATGACAGTTATTCTTCTTATCACCATAGCAAACCTACTATGTCCAAGAACTCACTCTATCAGTACTACTCTGATAATGGATCAGTTTGTTATAGAGTGTAGGTTTGCTGACAGATCTACTGCTGCTATGGATGTCATGTGATATTTAGAGAGTCTTCTAAAGAAACTATGAAGTCCATTACTATAACTAAATCCAGTATAGAGGAGAGTACAGTATACCAGTTATATAGTCTAACCAGTTAGTGGTAACTATACTGTAACAGCTCATGATATAGTAGATGGTACTATTATAAACTAACCCATCTGTTTGTATACCCTCAAGTACTAGAGGTATATGTTACTACTACCATCTCCTAATCCTATTTCCATCAGTAAGTAGTATACAGACTATTATGTACTATTCTAGATATCTTCCTAGTTACTACATCAAGTAAAAGAACTTTCTCACTGATCATTGACTATATTAGTACTACTAATATAATGACATCAGTAAACTTACTAGTGCAATATCTAATGGTAAAATCACATGATACTTAAGTTAGTTTCATATCATGTACCTTTATGTAGTTCCAGGAAATCACTATAGATATATGGTGTAATAGCTATAGTTGCTAGGTTATACTGATAGTGATGATAAATATCTGTGATAGTAGTTTATTTGTTTTATTGTTCAGAGGAGGAGAAAGGAACAATCAACTACACTCAATGAAGGTATGTTGGAGTTAGTAATACTAATCTTCACCCTTATATTCTACTTATAGAGAGAGTAGTAGTTTCATTATCCACAGCGTCACAGATACAAGTATGTTACTACTACATATTACCATCATTACTCTATTACCTTATGTTAGTTATGAAGATCCACTTCCAGCTACAACAACGACTACAGATAATACATTTAATACAACTTCAACAACTACTACAACAGTATCTGATCCTGCCATATAAGTCATAAGGAGGTGTGTACTCTTGTCATAATTTGTTTATATAGTAATAGATAGTTTGTCATAGTTTTCTCATGAACATTATTTAAGAGTAAACCATTATATTCACTATATTACTGTTACTAGCTAATAGGTGTTAATAAGATAGATGATTAGTGAAAGGATGTTTTGTCTTATGTTACGTGGTTAGTGTTTAGGAGAATGACTAACATGAACAATGTTAATATCACTATTCCTACATGTAGACACTTGACATAAGAAACAGCATCAACAAAAAAATATATCTCCTCAAATACAAAACCTCCACCATCACAACCTTTATCACCTCCTGTTAAAACAAATCAAGCACAACCTTTAACTAAGTTTCTCTTTCACTGGTACTTGACTATTCAGACCAGACCCTCGGAGACATTTGAAATGAGTAGTTCTAATGAACATGAATCCATTATTACCAGATAATGTAAGTGATGATATATGTGATCTGTTTCTTCATGAGATCTATTGTTATTATAATATTACATATAATATATATTCATACAATACAGTTATCAGCACAATACTGCAGTGACATTGCTATTGTGCCAATTGTTACTTTCTTGAAATAGTAGTATATATATATATATGTAGTATAGACTATCAGTCATTTCCATTACTATTAGAAGTGTTGTTTATGTCAACATTTTCTGCATAGCCATTATTTATTAGAATTAAGACTTTGCTTGGCCAAATTTAATTGCACAATTTATATAATGTATATTACAATAGCAGTTTAGTAATCACAAAATTAAGTCCATTAATAAATTCTGTATTAGATTCTAACTAGTGATTACAAACATTTTCCACCAAAAATTGGCCTTATATAGTATATCATTAAAGAATAATTCAATTTTGGTAATAATGTATAAATATTATATTATATTATTTATCAAGGAGAATGATGACATAATGTTGTTCACTTTTCACACTGTATAAAAATGTTCATTCAACATAATAATTTCATTATGCTATTGCTAGGAAGTAAATATACCCATTATTAATAGTCATAAGATAAATAACTTCTTTTATACTACAGGGTGGGGCTGTACTGGGAAAATATGATACTTGTTGCCAACACGTAAAAAAAAAAGTAAAATAACTTTTAACTGATATGTGATTTATCTCTTATAGACAATTTAGATGTAGCTCTCCTTTTGCTAACCCACAATGCCACACACTGGTCAATATAGCACTTAGTGGCTATATTAATGTCTGATGATATGACATGTTATGAAGAGAGACCAACAGTCAGTTTAGGAAGTAACAACAAGTTAAGTAATACCTCAAAGCAGAATCTCATTATGTTTAAAGTGGAAGTATCTACTACTCATTCTAGAGCTCCCACCCACTAATGATGTTCCCAATACAATATGCTGATATTTGTGACACTTTAATACAGTGGTCATAAGATATTAATAATATATTAAATAGTAGTGATGTTACTACAGATAATAGAGGACAGTACTGAAGTACCTTATGGTATAAGTCTTGTTATGTATCCTAAATCTGAACAACTATCATTGGAAAAACCAAGTAAGTCTATATATATAATAGTACAGATTGAACATGTAACACATTTTAGGATCAGCCTCCAACATATGAAGAGACAACTGCACTTGATGGTAATAATGGCCCATTATACCTGTTTCAGCCCAAGATGAGGATGTTACAATCTCATCTGGTAATAAAATGTTAGTCCAATGAGACCTCAAGGAATGGCCTGTATTCGTAATATTATTGGTAAATAGATATAAATAAACCTTGATGTTTTAATTTGTTTATTTATATAGTTGAAGTAGTTCCTGATTATGACCATCCTAGTCTCAATCTTTCTGCTCAATAATGAGAGTTCTTTCTCTTTTAGTAAGCTCTTGTAATACAATTTTACATTTTTATCATTTTTTATAGCTAACAACACTATACACCCCAGTTATCATTGAAAACAATGATGGAGCCGTCTCGTTATAATACTGCTTTGTATCAAGAAGATTCAATTGAACCATTACATAATTTTAATAAGAAGTCAGAATTCGTTCCATCTACTTTGTGCATTCCACCCTATATGATGAAGAAAGAACCAGAGCACATTGATAAACCTGTTATATTTAATAACCTCACACCTGAGCTAGTTTGTGCCACACCACACAGTTGAATAATGTAATCATAGTAATAGTTTCAGTGTACAAGTTGAAGAGAGAGAAAAAGACGCTTCATTAACAAAGACATTGATGGTGGCAGTACTGAGACTAAAAATAATGAAGACAGTGACAACAAATGTAAATATGTTTTTTGTTTTCTCCAATTCTTTATGTTATTGATTCATTGCTTCGTTTATCCTCGTTATAATATGTATGTTTAAGATTTTTCAATTAAATTTTTTTTAGCTGATGACTTATGTTCATAAACTTAAATAATCTGGGAATGTGTTTACTCACATGAGAAGAAACTCTTCTTTTGATTTATTGAGATGTGGGAATTCCCTTTTAATTTTGTTTTAACTTGCTAATAAATGTTATATTGTAATTTCCCCTTGTTATGTCTACCGGTCTTGTAATAACTAGTAAAAAACGGTTTATATTGGACAAATGCTCACTTCTACTATGAAACTCACAGTACCTGCGTTATATCAGCTCTTATAAATAATAAACATTCTGTGGTCCACTTTCTAATACTGTCGGTAATATCCGTATGTAGATTGTTCTATATCCAATGTTTCAACTATCAGATGATGGGATTCTATTAGTGTGGTGTGTGTGTTTTGTTGGGTTTGATCACAATAAAGTCCTCGCTTTGATCCAGTGATTTGTGAGTAATTAGACCGCCACCTTCTCCACAAAATCCGAAACCTGTGAAGAGCAATTTGTATATGTGTTAGTTATTAATGAGCCAGTCTTGTTTGAAAAGTCAAGTAAGTCTAAAGCATGTTTACTCAAATATAAAAATTTTACTTTTGTTTAGTCTTTGTATATTTTTGATATTTTCTGGAATACATAGAAAATTGTAGCACAAGATTTCTTAAACCATGGGCCACTGGGCCAAAATGGCTCTGTTATAGTAATGTATTTTACAAATTTCCTATCTTATATTGAAGATATTAGGAAAACTCTGATTGCTATACTTTGACTAGCATAATTATCTCATTTATGCTCAACCTTCAAGAGTTAAAAACCACTTTGTACAAATAGCTTTGGGGGGTTTTTTTTTTTGGGTTTTTTAGTCCATGATAGGAAGAGTAGCTCTCAGTTTGTAGCAGTGAAGTCATCCTCATGTGCTTCAGGAAATGGTACTATGTAGTACTGATGGTATTTTCATATCACGAATCGTTAAACAATTACTTTAGAGATACTGAGAAAGAGACCTGAGTGCTTGGGTAAGTTAATGGTTGAAATATTCATATTAAAATTTTTTCACCACAACAAAAAGATGAAATTAAAGCCCAAACATTTCAATAGTCATATGACTATATCTTCATCAGTGGCTTTAAATATAAGAGAATAAAAGGTGCAAAAATCAAGTCCTACTTATACTAAGCTGAAGGACGAAATCAACACGTCTTGGATTCCTGCACGCGTTGCTGTGGCTGGGCTTGATTTACTTTAAATTTTAAATCTGACCTTGTTTTCATTATCATCCTCAGATCACATACAACATCAGTGAAGATGAACCAGAATCTGTTGAGAAACCCTGAAACATAAGACTACTCCCAGGTTGAGTTAGTTCGTACCGCTCCACAATTAAGGAATGTTATCTCTCAAGATAACAATATTACTAAAAATGGTACAATAATTCAATGGCTGAGATAATTAAGGAAAAAAATCAACACAGTTAGATGTGCTTTAATTTTCCTTTGTTTTCGGTTGGTTTGGGTTCCCTGATTTTGGTTGTATATTATAGGTTTGCCATATATGGAAACTGAAGACAGACATTCAAATCTGTATTGTCATTTATAGAAACTGAGGATAGATATTCCGGCTCTGTATAACCCCGTTTGATTGAAAAAAAATGGAAATAGGAATGGGAATGTCTGTCTGTGTTTTCTGTAGATTATTGTCAAGCAACAAGGACATACTTGCTACCACTCCCTCTGATATCAAAATCACCTGATTTAAGGAGATGAAGAGTTATTATAATGGTGTTTGTTTATTACTTCAGTTTATCCTCATGTGGTATATTGTATATACTACAGATTACATGATTCTTTATTCCATTAACAATAATTATATTGACTATCTCATCTTTTGAAATCCACTCTAGTAGTTAGTGAAAAATTATTGGTCACTTATAAATGGTAATTGACAGTATATACAATTAAGTACATATAGTTTTATACTGTTTATGTAAGGTAATGTAATATCACAATAACTATCTTTGAAATCTTAATTAGGTTATTATTCAATAAATATTTGAATCTAATTGTGATATATATACATATATATATGTTACAGTAAGATTGTGAAACTAGGGATTTCACGAAATCCCTAAAACTTTCACAGTAAATTCCGTGAAATGACTGTTTTTACTTAGGGATTTCATGAATTCACTAAAATGTCTAGGGATTTCATGTAATTACTGAAATATACTCCAGTTTTTTTTTTTCGCGAAATCACTGTTATTCAAATTCAAAGCAAGCTAGGTTGTGCCTTTTGACTGAAATGCCAGAATGAATGATTTAGCATGCTTAAATCTCTCTTATATAGTAACTGTAATTGCAATCAATGTTAAAAAGACACATAAAGCTACTAAAATCCTTTCATTGTAATTGCAATTATTGCATGCAGCAGTGGAAGTAATGTACACATCAAAGATATTTTATAATCCATTCTTCACATCAAACACCTCAAAAGGAAGTGTACACCCCAAATGAACAAAATCATCAAGCAAATTGTTATAAAAGGATACATCAAAGCTATTATTATCAGAAAAAAATTTAAATCATATTAAAATTATATCAACACTAGTCACTTTATAAATAATAACTAAAACTAAACGATCAAAAAAATCATTTTGGGTACCTCACTATGTTATTTCACAATCTTCTTAATATGCAAAAAAAAAAAAAAATTCTAGTGAAGTTGTAAAATAAAACTATTATTTTCAGTAATTACATGAAATCCCTAAGTAAACACATCATTTCATGAATTTACTGAAAGTTTTAGGGATTTTTCAAAATGCTCTGGTTTCACAATCTTAGTGTAACATCCTT
Source organism: Gigantopelta aegis (assembly GCF_016097555.1). Classification (NCBI taxonomy): domain Eukaryota; kingdom Metazoa; phylum Mollusca; class Gastropoda; order Neomphalida; family Peltospiridae; genus Gigantopelta; species Gigantopelta aegis. Next base: position 43,429 of record NW_024533431.1, on the reverse strand, counting down.
ATTAATACATGTAATATATAACAAGGATTACGGTAAGATTGTGAAACTAGGGATTTCACGAAATCCCTAGTTTCACAATCTTACTGTAACATATATATATATATATATATATATATATATATATATGTTACAGCAAGATTGTCTAAATAGGGATTTTGTGAATCCCTGAAACTTTCAGGGAGTTTGTGAAATCACTATTTCACTTAGGACTTCATAAATTCACTAAAAACTCTAGTGATTTCATGAAATCACTGCAATGAGGCTCTTGTTATTTCGCAAAATCACTGAATGTGATATATTGGTAGAAATTCAGCATTGTTTAAGTGTTGTAAGGAAGTTTATTTCATAAATTACGATTAGTTTTAATATCTGTAACACAATTCTTTATTACAGATTTTCTGGACATAGTCATCACAATGAGACATCTTTGATGAAACAGTAATTCAGCTGGAAATAATACCATAACTTTGATGACTGACTACTCTGCGGATTTATCATAGTTCAAATTTAAAAAATGGCTCTGGTGGACCAAAAGCTCGTTATTGTTGTGTTCGGAGCCTTCTACTGACTTTAAATGATGCAGATGTTAATGGTAAATTGATAGTAGTTTATTTAAAAGATGAGTTTAACTTTCAATTGTGTACTAATTTTCAGAGCAAAATTTATCCTAGACTTTGTAATAGTGTTCTGTTTTGAATGTTAAAGAAAATTGAGATGCTCAATAAGTATTTTCTAACTGTCAATATTAGTGAGATTGATCAAGTGATCAACTATACTACTACTGACCTAACCTCTTCAATGAAGTACAACTTTACTATATACATTACAAACAGTTTTCATCAAAGCATAAATTCAGCTCAATGATGTTCAGTAAGTTCACAAAATGACTTGTGTAAAGGGATCAACAATATTTTCCCCCCTCATAGCAACTTATCATGTTCAAGAACTCACTCTACAATACTACTCTTATAATGGATCAATAGTGTAGATTTGGCTGAGAGATCTACTGCTGATGGATGTCAATATGATATCTAGAGATCTTCTAAAGGAACTGTGAAGTCTATTAATATTAGTAAATCCAGTAAGAGAGAGAGTACAGTATACCACTATATAAGTCTACTATTAGTGGTAACTATACTGTGACAGTTCATGATATATGTAGATGGTACTATTATAACTAACCCATCTGTTGTTTACCCTCAAGTACTGGAATATATCTTTACTACTACCATCTCCTACTGAGACTATTATTATTACCATAACAAAAAAAAATATCGTTGTTATAATAACTATTGTTTATTGTTAAGAAGATAGGTAGTGAAGATGAAAGCATAATTACATCTGTAAACATTTTAAATCTTCTTTAAATTCTAGGATGTCAAGTAAGTGTGGATTATTTTGTGTTATTTTTAAAGTTATTTTTAAACTCCTAATCCCTCATTACTACTACCACTATTATTAGCATATGATATCTAGAGAGTCTTCTAAAGGAATTTGTGAAGTCTATTAATATGAGTAAATCCAGTATAGAGGAGAGTACAGTATACCAGTATATAAGTCTATCTAGTTAGTGGTAACTATATTGTGACAGCTCATGATATAGTAGTTGGTACTATTATAACTAACCCATCTGTTGTGTACCCTCAAGTACTGGAATATATCTTACTACTATCATCTCCTACTGAGACTATTATTATTACCAGTAAGTATTATATTTTACTGTTTTGTATTGCAATACAAAACATCTTAGAACAATGTAAGCACCTAAATTATTTTAGAACAATACAAAAACAGTATAATATATACTTACTGATAATAACAACAGTCTCGGTAGTTTTATGTTGTTCTATATACATTGTGTAGGTACTACATCAATTGAGAATATAGGACGTGATGATAAGATAACAAAAACTACATCTGTAGAACGTTCTGAATCTCCTTTAAATTTAGGGTGTCATGTAAGTATGCGTTAAATTTTTGTATAATTTTCAAGCTATCTCTACAGCTCCTAACAAGACTATTCTCATCATTACCACTAGTACAGTTAGTTGTGGGTAGTAGTAATTGTCATAATAGTGATATGTCTAGTAGTCAGTAGTATTGTATATTTGAAACGAGAGAACATCGACTACATGAAGTTGGAGGTGAGAGGAGTAAGACATTATTTATTATTTCAAATGGTTTTTTTCTATAGTTGATCAACAAACTATTACTCATAATCCTGCATATGATGAAGGTAACTATGTTCATATTATAACTATATAGTTCATATTATGATCATTACATAGTACATAGATTAGAGATGAGAAGTAGAAGAGTGGAGTTAGAGAGTAACCCATCATATATAACAGTACAAACCAGTAGGGGGACATGTACTGATGACTATGAAAATATTATATTATAATTATATCACATTATTAATAATTATAATATTATTGTTTAATTAGTGATCAACAAATATCCTCCTTGTTTATTTGAGTTTACTCTCATTGGTCATTGTTATTTGCTGACTACTGAGATCATGACCATGATATGATCATGTCTTAATGTTGTTGTCATGGTAGCTGTCTTTCAAATTTACCTGCATGTACCTAGAGGTAAAGTAGATTTTTCTATATGTACCATAACAATAATGATATCATTAGTACTAATATATGAATATAGTCATTATATTGTATTATATTATAAGAGTATATAAATTATTGATATATAATAATATTATGGTTTATTAGTATATAAATGGTGTCATTGAGTTATTATATAGATAACTGTGACACTTCATGACATCACTATATGGATAAGACTGTGGGTGGAGTCAGTAACAACATCAATACTAGCTTGAAATATTTGTGTTGGTATAATTCAGATTATCATACTATTAATGAGATTATTACTATACATGTAAAACTTAATTGATTATTTAAATAAACAATAGAAATCATAATATATATTTAGTAAATATTGTTTATCTCTCAAATCAAAACAATTTCATAGACTAGATATATTTGTGTGTGTTTAATTATCAGTTGTGTTCATTATTACTATCACTGTTATCTCATTGTGACTATTGTTATTTGTAACCATAGTAACACTAGAAAAACAATACTGATAAACATTTTCATTACATGTAACATATAATGCTATTACCAGTAATGTATAATTATAATATTATCTTTTTCCTCCTTTCTCCCAAATATTTCACTACAGGTAGTTATGAGTACAAATGCCTTTATATCTACTGATATTGGGTCTTGTGGTATATCATGTACATTTATGATAGGGTCTGATAATTGAGGATGTTTTATTGAAATAAGGATGGATATCAGTTCATGATACTGCACTACATATTGGTTGTACTAATGGAGAGAATATAGTTACTGGTTGTATTACAAGTCTAGAGACTGAAATATATAATGTTAATATATTTGATATTAACAATAATGGAGAAAAAGACTCAGCTGGTACAAGCTGTAATGATATTGACCAGTACAAGTCTTTCAAGTCTTTCCACCACAGATGTGTCTAGTACAATGTATGATAGTATTATATAGAGGGAACCTTGTCCAGTTTTATAGTTCCCATGCCAACTGGATCAGAAGATGTTACTAGTTCTATTACATCAGCGGTAACACAAATACATATAGAGATACTGTAGTAATGTAAATAATAAACACGTAATATAATCTCTCTCTTACTTTTGACTATAATCAGTTAGTATAGCGATCATATAGTTAGTAATAATACTATTTATATTGGTAGTGTATTATAATTTAAAATGAAAATGAGAAAAAATTGGGAACTCAGTGGTAATTCATGTGACAATGATGTCATCAGATATAATGACATCATATATTTAGGTACTTAAAGAGAACTGATCATTCCAAAGTCGACCTACTAATAAGTAAGTTATAACTGATTATTACATGTTAATATATGGTATTTAGATATGAATGAGGTGATAGTCAACTACAAGATCAGTTACAACATGAAATATTCCATCTAGTAAAATAGTGATTATAAGACCATCTCTGTCATTGTCCCACCTCCTTACATCTATCACTATGGAACAAGACAAGAGAACTCTGAGGTACCTTCTGCTCCTCAAAGTAATGAACTACCATCACCTGAGTAAGTAAGTACTGCATATTATAACTATATAGTTATATATACTGTAATTATGTGATATTTCTATTTATTTTAGTATTAGATCTGATAGTGGTCTCATACCTAATCCTAATATGTGTATCAGAGAGAGAAATAGTCATGAGTGGGACATCGTTCACAAGATGACTTATTGTCACATTGTCCCAAAACTCCACCTACAAGAAGATTAAGATCCTATATCAACTAGTTAAATTACTTAACTATCCATTAAGACCATCTCCAGTCCTATCTGTGTGGGCAGCAAAAAACCCTGTTAGTATTAACAGTATAACTAGAAGGACCACCCTTCTTATGACCAGATATATCAAGTGATGACTACTTTGATCATCCTCAAAAGTTTATTATGGTAACTTGTATTATATCTCTATATATCATCTGATGTACTCTGATGAGTGGAGTCCAATTGTTATTATCAGTAGTTGTAGACTAGATATTGGTTATAATAGAACTGATATACAAAGACCAGTAGTTTGAGTCTCTTGTGTAATATAAATTATGTATATTGTTATTGTATTACTTACAAGTTCATTATGAAAATTAAAATTTTCAGTACCTATATATAATTGTTAGATAACTGTTATGTGTCAATGTATGCTAAAGGTTTATATATATAATATCAATGCAGCAGTACTGAGAGTATAGGAGTTTTGATAATGACTGAAATCATCTTAAGAAACATTCTCATTATGGCTATTGTCTTGCCTTGTTCTGTAAATAAAGCTGGTAAGTAATTAAGTGCTACTAAAATGATGCTATATGTATTTATATCAATGTATACTCATATGTTCATTTATAGCTGTAATCACAGTAGCTCCTTTATCAGTTACCACTTCACTTTACTCACTAGCTAACTTTACATGTGAGGGTATAGGAACTGAGCTATCTTGGACAGTACAGGTATTCACTTAGTTATCAAATTAAACAGTATAGAGAGATATCAGTAACTACTAACAATATATCAGTTGATGTGTGGTCATCAGTACTAACTATAAGAGCACTGCCTATTAATGATGGAATAACTATTGGATGTATTGTCTTTGGTCAAAACTATGATTTTGTGGCTAAGGGAGCTATTTTGACTGTTAAAGTTAGAATTTGATATCTCATGGTCACTTCATACGATACACAGGTATTACATTAGTAAAAAACCTTCAATTTAATTTTAGTTCTTATCAGTTCTTCAAGCTGGTTTGACCTGGTCTCCTCCATTATTTTTCTTCTGAGAGCACTCCAATATCATATCACATTTATATAGTGAACCAACATGGCCAGTTACTACATATGATATCACTGAAGATACATCTTATGAGTTATATAACCTCATAGTCTGTGATATATACATTGCTACTGTTATAAGCTCACAGTGGAGAATATAGTTCTAATAATTTACTATACAAAGAGGAGTATAGGGAGGTATGTTAATTAATTCATTCTCATTTTGAACTTAACTAAATTATAGAGTACTATACTATGATCTCACCTGATCATGATGTTATTTTTAATGAATAATAATTCTGTTGACGTAGAATTTCATGTTATTGTAAGTTTAATAATATTATCATTACATGATGTTTTATGTGATATTAAAGATTACAGGTTATCCTATACTTTGGTATATTACATTACTGGGTATTACAAGAGAGGACACATTGAATAGAACAAAAACTGAACACAATAAAAAAATATTTCATTCTTCTTTTGAAGATAATCAGTAACTGTTAATTATACTGTGTCAAATATAAGTCCTCACTAAATTATATCTTCATTGCTGATATACTGGATATTTTAATAACTCTAAAACAAAGATAAGTCATCATTTTGTGAGTTTATTAAATAAAATTAATACCTTTTATTCCTAATATAGCAACCTATCAGGTTCAAGGACTCACTCTACAATACTACTCTGATAATGGATCAGTTGTTGTAGAGTGTAGGTTTGCTGAGAGATCTACTGCTGATGGATGTCATGTGATATTTAGAGAGTTTTCTAAAGGAACTGTGAAGTCTATTAATATGAGTAAAATCCAGTATAGAGGAGAGTACAGTATACCAGTATATAAGTCTACCAGTTAGTGGTAACTATACTGTGACAGCTCATGATATAGTAGATGGGTACTATCATAACTAACCCATCTGTTGTCTACCCTCAAATACTGGAATATATCTCACTACTACCATCTCCTACCGAGACTATTATTATTACCAGTAAGTATTATATTGTATGTTTGTGTTGTTTTTATAATAATTTATTAGGTACTACAATCAATAGTACTACTATCATCTCCTACTGAGGACTGCTATTGCTATTAGTAAGTTACTATTGTATTGTTTATATTTTGTAATTTTATTACTACAGGTATGACCTCAAGTGATAAGACTTTCATTAATATCAGTAACTAAATTATTATATGATATTATACATTATATATTACTAGATTTTACATCAATAAAGAAATCATTAATGACATCAAACTGTGGAGTCTACTCATAAAACATCATGTATGTTTGTTATGTTAGTTATTAATATTTATTATTTTCTTTGTGTACAGCTACTGTATTCCTTCTTGTAACTACTTGTACTACACTCAGTAGTCTAGTAATAATTGTTACTATAATTGTTTTAGTAATTGCTCTTACTATGTTTTGGAAGAAGAAGAGGAAAAGACAAGAACATGAGATTGGAGGTAATAAGAATAAAGATACTAGCAAATAAGATTATTGTTTTGTGTTTATAGTGAAAGAACAAGCTATCAAACATAATCCTGCTTATGAAGAAGGTATGTTTTAATCTTAATAACTCAATTATTATTTTTTAAATAAAAGTGTACATACTTGAGATGAAAAGAAGATTAGAGTTAGAGAGCAATCCATCATATTCTATTATAAAAACAAAAGGACATGTACTGATTATGAAAATATTGTAATGTGACTATATTATAAAGTTATATATACTCTAATTATACTCTAATTATAATTGAGACTAATAACTTGTATGTATTAAATTTTAATGACTTTTCTAAGAATATTTGACAAACTATTCATAAAGTATGTGGTTAATTATTATTTCTTGATTGTGACTTTGCTCATCACAAAGACTTGTTGCAAGTTCTTGAATGTTTTTAGTGTTTAGATTGTGAACAAAATTTTAATATTTAGTCACTAACATTTCTGTCAACAAAGATACAAAACTCAAGTTAAGGTGTCATACCAGGGATAGTTCAAGTGGTCATGATCAAGTGAGGACCATCAATTCATTAAACGTGACCAATAATTATTAATACTTATGTTATGATAAACAGTATGGACTATACCAGAAATGTTACTATTGAAACAATACTATATATAGTTTTGTGCAGTGGTATTGAGTATATTAGTCAGTGCATTCACTTGTAAATTCAATTTAGAACTAAAAAAGTAAACAAGACTAGAATACATGTATAACATAATCTAGTTCATTTCCATGTTTGTGAACAACATGATAGGTTAATAATTTTTTGCTTTACACAACTAACATCAAGTGAGGTAAAATGATAGATAAAGTAACAATAAAGAGTTGGACAGATCTGAAGAAATGTTAGCAGTTGCTAACATTCTGAAGGGATGAAAAAAAAGGGTTGGAGGTGACATGACTTTACAACAAGGACAAAGAGAGTAATAAGTACAGGAATTGTTGAGTCAACATTAAAAACAAATGAATAAAAAAAGTTTGTCAACTTTCGTTTGATTGTATGAATAGATTCTGGTGTGTCAGTTGTCATATCAGTATAGATTCTGATGTGTCAGTCGGTAGGGAATCAAGAAGGTATAGTTGAAATAAAAAATGTTTTGAGTGATAAGAGCTAGAGAAAATATGATTTAGCTTCCTGGAAAAAGACTATATATTAGATGTAAATATCTGATGTTCCTAGTATATTTTAAATAGCAATAGGTCTATTTTCTTCCTAGCATAGTCAAGTAGAATTAAATGTAGCTTTTGTTCTCGGATGAGAAACTTGAACAGATGCTATAGCATCTTATAACTGATTCCTTTACTCTTAGTTGGTTATTTCTTGAAGTTTTTTCTTAGCATGTTAAGACAATTTAGTTAATGTTTTAGCTGAGATGAGATTCATTTAGGATATTAATGTTACCTAAGCTAATACACTCTTGGAACAAATCAATATATGGCACTTTTTCATTGTCAAGTGTTGATATTAATACTTAAGAAATTAACAGTGAAGAAAACAGTACATGTTATTAATTATCATCATAAAGCTCCACCTACTTGTAATGTGTCACCTTAAAATGGTGGACATACATTATCTTCTATTATCTATTACAATATTATTACAATAATTATAATAATGATAATAAACTGAAGTATGTACCTTATAAGGAAAAAGGAGATTGATCAATCTATGTAGTATTATAATGAAGTTAATATAATGATATATATTATGACAATATTGTACATATGTCAAAGTTTTCATTGTTACCAGATCAACTTCTAACATGTGAAGAGTTAAGTACATTAGTCAGAACCTATAAATGTCATTTCAATGTTCCATTAATTGATATTATATACTTCATAATGAAGATAATTAACATTGTGTTACACTTGTTATAATAAGAACACAACCTATTTATAGTGTCACTAACATTCTATTTCCATAATTACATATTGTTACTTGACATAAGAAGACATTGTCTATTCTTCCTCAAATACAACCTCCACCATCACAACAAGTTGATTATCACATTGAGTAAATTCATAATCTCTGCCATTCTTTGCTTACAATATATACTACTATATAGTACAAGTGTAGAAGACCCAAATGATAAGAATATACCCTTTATTATGTCTTTGTGATAATACTATTGTTACAGAGCCACAAAATGCAGTATCTACATAATAATATAACTTATTAGTGGTGCCTGTATTGTTTATCAATTAATAGTATGTCATTGATAATTTCTGTATAACCTATTGTTTTAGGACACTCATCAAATGATGTTTCAGAAAACAATGGTAGTCCTGTTAGTAACTGCATTGTACATCTAAATCAATATGTTGAGGTGAGATTTGCTTTATTATCTTGTCCTAGAGCTCCATTCATTAATGTATTCTAGTATATAATGTTATCAGTAAATACAATGTTCACAACATAGAAATAAATAATATTTTATGATTAGTTTACTTTTGATGTTCACATTTCCTTATTTTGTCCATGCTTTCCACCTACCTCATTATAAGTTGATTAGATTGTGACATAAATTGATCTTCATTGGATAGTGATGACATTATCATATTATTATATTGATTGTAGGACAACTCTGATATAATCTTAAAGCTACCTTACTCACTAATTGTACATGATCAGATTTATAATAAAAACATTATATGTTAAACCTAATCAAGTATGTTGTATGATGTAACACTTTTACCCAGTTAATTGAGTCAGCATCAGTTGAAGAGTCTCTGTTGGTGTGTAGATCTCATACTAAGTGATTCATTCAGTACATTATGTCTATAAAATGATCACAACTCTGTAAATTAAAATAATCACTTTTTTCATCATAAAAAAATGGTCACTACTTCTCAAGTATTGCCGGACCAGAACACAGTGAATCATATAATAATATACTTTGTCAGATGTGGTACTATATATTATCTTTAACAAAATGTGATTTTCTTCCCACTAGATACATTAGTATTAGATGATAAAGATTCTGTTCCAATACTGATGATTTCATCATGTAAGATTTTTGCATACATACTTTTCTGTCTCTGAGAACTATTTCCTCTATTATATTATATCTCTGTCTTTGTAGCAGTAACTGAGATGTTGTAATAGAAAGCATAAAAGATGTTGCCTTGTCACTGTGTTTCCATTCAATTTGGTCATTAGTTATGTTAACTCAAGTGAATGATCACCCATTCATGATAAGGACCACTAGTTGACAGTTTATAGATAATCACTTCTATAATATGGTATGAGACTGTGGCATAGATGGGATCATGAAACCAGTAATATCAACAATACTAAGTAATACACATAGTCTGATCAAGGATGGTCATTAGTCATTTGATGAATTGGCAATTAACAATTGTTATATTGTTATGTTATTCAATTATGATAACTCTACATTATCATCTAACTCTCAAACTACTACCTTTATTGTAAAAATATATCAAGTTTATGAAAATTAATGTATGTATCTACTTGTCATGTTATTGTTACCATATGGTTGTATTACTATAAGGAAATCAGTCAGTAAAAGCATGGATTAAACAAGATTCATATGGTAATGGCAGGAAGTAGTTAATGACACAAACTGAGTTAATGAAGGAATGTGATTGGTCAGTTACATGTTCATAAATGATGGTAAATATCTACTATTACTTAGAACACATCCACTAAAACTTAGAACTGAAACATGTCCGAGTTAGTGTTTCTACATTTACATTGCTGTGATTACTTATGATCTGAATGTGTCCTTTACAATATAATAGTTGGTAAGTGTGATATAATGTAGTATAATTTCTAAGTGTATTGAATTCAATGTTCATCATTTTGTTTACTCTATTGTTTTTTTTATTGTTTCTACATTTACATTGCTGTGATTACTTGTCATCTGAATGTGTCCTTTGCAATATAATAGGTGGTAAGTTTAATATTAAATTATATCATTTTTATATTATATTGATTATATATTATGTTAATAATAATGTACACATTGTTATGATGCATTCTTTTGGTTGACAAAGTAATGAGTTTATTATTATATTTTTAGGAGGAGGGATCTACTCCAGTCATGTTAGCAGCAGAGAAGGGACATAAAAGTATCTATTATTGACTATACAATTGTAAAATAAAGATTTAACCCTTTTAATAGTTTGTCAAATAAAATGAATATCATAATGTTAGAAAAAATTGTATTTTTTTTATGTTTACACATAATATATTGACTTAATTGTAGATACTACATAATATGAGACATCATTACCAAATAACAATAATATATCTACTGCTACTACTATTTCTAGTGATATTATTTATGTCATAGTGCCAACAACATCTGATAATGTGAGTTATTTATGATGTGTACCAGTTTATTAGTATATGTTATAATTGTAGCATACTATTACTCATAATAATTAGCTTGTAAAATAAAAGTGGTTATTTCATTACTGTTATTTATAAACTGCTTATCAATACAGGTAATTCATCATAAAACACAATATTAGAAATATATATATATGATAGATAAAAGGAATACATATATTTAATTAATGATTTTTAAACTAAATTGTGGTAGTTGTGTTGTGTGTTATTTCTCATTAACTTCAAGACACAAACTTAAAATATGAAAATTATTATTCAACATTACCAATTGAGTTTTAAGTATCAAGACATATTTTTATCAAGGAACTTGTCTTTTAGTAAATATTCCTATGGACACAATATGTTTGTTGATGTTGGTTACTACAACATCATCAGTATTAGTTGTCCATCAACATAATAAACTCTGTTTCTAATTCATACAAGGTAATGATAATTAAAGGTAATGAGTGATATGAACCTGGAATTAATTCAACGTTAATAAAGAGAGATAATTAATGATATTATGACATTATTGTCTTTGTTAATATGTTTAATTTTGTTAAATGAAACAGTCTATGTTTGATGCAGTAGATCTTATACTAAGTAATTCACAATATTCTGTCTATTAAGATGTTATCCGACTTGTAATTTTATAATAATTTTTCAAAATCAAACCAATGACTTTTGTCCTCTTATGTAAAGGAAAACATCACTACAACATGTTCAGTATCATGGCCACCATCAACATCAATGAACTATGTTTCTAAGCATACAAATAATGATAACTTAAAAGGTTCTGAACAATATGTACCTGGAATTAATTCATTTGCTAATGACTGTAAAATCATATATATAAAATAGTTATATTATTTTTATTCTCTATTTCCTTTAGTAGTAAATGAGAACACGGCTATATCATTACTGCAGATCAGAAATTTTGAATCATCTAGTAATATTCTCTCAAATATGGTTACTGATGATACATTATCAAAACAATATGTTATCTCCTCTTGAATACTTTAGTATTAGATTAACAAATTAAACAATACTAATAATGACGAGTGGGCCGGTTGAAGAAAATGACTGACAAAGACTGGACACTAATGCTCGTTACATTTGTAATAGGAAGTCTTCTTCTCACTTTTAGAGACACAGATGCTGTTGGTAAATAATTAAATAATAACATTATATGCACTGATATCTAACTAACTCAGTATTTTAAGGTTTATGTTCACATTTCGCACACAAATTTTATATATACAGCATCAATAACAATAGCTCCTTTATCAATCAACACTTCACTTTACACACTGGTTAACTTCACCTGTGAGGGTACAGGTAGTGATTTAATGTTTTGGAAACAAGAAACAGAACTACTAACATTATCAGTATTCATCATACTAATGCATACCTATTAATAAGTATTTGGATGTACTGTGTTAGATCAAAACTTTGACTTTGTATCAAAGGGACTACTTTAACTGTTCAAGGCTAGTTTCTGTATTTATATCATCAATGTCTTCTCTTTGTTTAATCACAGGTATCACACCAGTAGAAAATGTCTATCTTACTTTTAGTCTTGCCACTTTATCATGCTAGTTGACCTGGTCTCATCCATTTAAGAGCTATCAACTATCATATCACTTTATATAGAGAACCACATGGCCTGTTACTATATATTATGATATCACTAATGATACATCTTATGAGTTATATAACCTAACAGTCTGTGATATTTACACTGCTACTGTTATAGCTCATAGTGGAGGATATAGTTCTAAAAATGCTACTATACAAGAGGAATATACTGGAGGTCAGTTACAATTACAAAAGGTCATTAGTTCAATTTTGTTACACTATTGGCATACAGAATCATACTGTAATATTTGATGTAAGGTAGAACAATTTTAATGTTATATTTAATATAATGGTAGTGAATAAACTGTTGATATTATATTGTGTGTATTACTGTATAGATCAAAGGTCATCCTAAACTTTGTAATTGTGTACTGTTTGTAAAAATTAATGAGAAAACGTTTCATAATTTTCTCACTATCAATGTTACTGACACTAACCAAGAGGTGATCACTTATTATACTATAACTGATCTAAGTCCTCTTATGATTTTCAATTTTATTTTATTGTATACATTACAAATAGTCTTTACAAAATTAAAAATCATGATATTATCCATATTCTGTACCAGTTAATTAAAGGTTATAAATAATTTTAATGCATGGATACTTTCTTTACAAAGCAACCTATCATGTTCAAGGACTCACTCTACAGTACTACTCTACTATAATGGATCAGTTGTTGTAGAGTGTAGGTTTGCTGAGAGATCTACTGCTGATGGATGTCATGTGATATTTAGAGAGTCTTCTAAAGGAACTGTGAAGTCTATTAATATGAGTAAATCCAGTATAGAGGAGAGTACAGTATACCAGTATATAAGTTTACCAGTTAGTGGTAACTATACTGTGACAGCTCATGATATAGTAGATGGTACTATTATAACTAACCCATCTGTTGTGTACCCTCAAGTACTGGAATATATCTTAATACTACCATCTCTTACTGAGACTATTATTATACCAGTAAGTATTATATTGTACTGTTTTAAATTGTTCAATTCTGACAAGAGTATTCTTCTCATAAGAACATAACTATATCTGTAAAAACTTCTTGAATCTTCTTTAAATTCAAGGATATCATGTAAGTATGTATTCAATATTTATATGTAATTTTCAAGTTATATATACAGCCACTGACAAGACAATTCTCCTCATTACCACTAGTACAGTTAGTGTGGTAGTAGTAATTGTCATAATAGTGATATGTTTAGTAGTCAGTAGTATTGTATATTTGAAGAAGAAACATCAACTACATGAAGTTGGAGGTAAGAGAGTAAGACATTATTTATTATTTTAAGTGTTATCTTCTATAGTTGATCAACAAACTATTACTCATAATCCTGCATATGATGAAGGTAACTATGTTCATATTATAACTTTATATAGTTCATATTATGATCATTACATAGTACACAGATTAGAGATGAGAAGTAGAAGAGTGGAGTTAGAGAGTAATCCATCATATATAACAGTACAACCTAGTAGGACATGTACTGATGACTATGAAAATATTATAATATAATTATATCACATTATTAATAATTAAAATGTATTGTTTAATTAGTGATCAGTTAAGCTCTAAGTTTATCTCCAATCACTTTCAGTTATTGACTACTGAGATCATGACAAATAATCTTGATGTTGTTGTCATGGGAACTGTTTTTCAAGTTAACAACAGGTAGTATCATTGTAGTGTATTATATATGGTAGAGTGCATACGTTAGTAGATAATAATATTTTTGATGATATAGATGTTCTCAATAAGTGATCTTATGATATTATGTCATACTTGTAATTAATTACATGTATAGATGTAAATAATATGTAATTAATTAAATATATGTAATTGAAGACATGTATTTTATTAGTTTAATTGATATACTTATTACAACATATCATATGATATACTAGTGATAATGATAATAACATAATAAATATATTTAGTAAATATTGTTTACCTCTCAAATCAAAACAATCTCATAGAACTAGATATATATATTGTGTGTGTTTAATTATCAGTTGTGTTTCATTATGTACTATCACTGTTATCTCATTGTGACTATTGTTATTGTAACCATAGTAACACTAGAGAAAACAATACTGGCAAACACTCATTACAAGTAACACAATATAATAGATGTAATTCGAATGATTAAATGTGAATAGCGTTATATAGTTTAATTGACAGGTGTGTTTATTGTAAGGGAAAACATTATTGGTATATTCCTATGTATAATATAATACTATATTACTTATATGTATATATAATACTATTATTATGTGTATATATATCTATATTACTATTGTTGTGTAATATTACTATGTATAATATATATCTAATTTTATTATGTGTATATAATATCTAATTACTATTGTGTAATATTACTATAATAATAATACTAATTTACTATTATGTGTATATAATATCTAATATTATGTGTAATATTACTATCAGTAAATCATATGTATAGAGTTATAAACTTATAATATCAGATTATAAAGTATCTCTCTTCTCTCCCAAATATTACACTACAGGTAGTTATGGAGTACAGAATGCCTCTATATCTACTGATAATGGGGTCTTGTGTATATCATGTACATTTATGATAGGGTCTGATAATGGAGGATGTTTTGTTGAAATAAGGATGATATCAGGTTCAGGATATACTGCACTACATATTGGTCGTACTAATGGAGAGAATATAGTTACTGGTTGTATTACAAGTCTAGAGACTGGAATATATAATATTAATATATTTGATATTAACAATAGTGGACAGAAAGACACATCTGCTACAGCTGTAATAATATCAACAGTACAAGTCCTCCCTCCCCCACAACCAAGTCAATCTACAGTTACCATGTATCTAGTACAATGTATGATAGTATTAGAGAGATACCAAGTCCAAACTATATCATGTGAGTGTCATGTGATATGTCATGTGATATACCTGTCTGTTTTATAGTTCCTACAACAACAGGATCAGGAGATGATACTAGATCTATTACATCAGTACACATTGTATACAGACATACTGATATATAATGTAAATAATAACACATTAATATAATCTCTCTCTCCACTAGTTATAGCAGTTAGTATAGTGATCATATTGTTAGTAATAGTACTAGTTATATTGGTAGTGTATTATAGTATTAAAAAGAGAAGGAGAAAGAACTGGGAACTCAGTGGTAGGTCATGTGACAATGACATCATCAGATATATGACATCATATATTTAGGTACTTTAAAGAGAACTGATTCATTTCAAAGTAGACCTACTAATGAGTAAGTTTATAACTGATCATTACATGTTAATATATGTATTATAGATATGAAGGAGGTGATAGTCAACTACAAGATCAGTTACAACATGAAATATCTCCATCTAATATAAACAGTGATATAACATTCTACACCATCTCCATCATTTGTCCCACCTCCTTCATCTATCACTATGGTAACAAGACAAAGAACAATGAGGTTACCTCTGGTCCTCAAAGTAATGACCTACCACCTCCTGTTCAAGTATTTAATTGCTGTATATGATGACTACTTATATACTAAGTACATGTAAATTAATAATATGTTATTTCTATCCTAACACCTCTCATACCTCTCATACCCCTAATACAGTCTCATACCCAATCCTAATACCAGTCTCATGTCATTAGAGAGGAGAGAGAGTCATGAGGCACTTTGTTCACAAGATAACTTATCATTACATTGTCACAACAGTCCTAAAACTCCACCTACAAGAAGAGTAAGATCCTATGATATTAACTAATTAATTAGATAATTATGTGGTTAATGGAGAAATAATTTAAGAGCAACTCCAGTCCTATCTGCTTGAGTACCAATAAACCTGTTAGTATTATCAATATTACCAGAAGGACCACCACCATACAAAGAGATATCAGCAAATGAAGACTTTGATGGTCCTCAACATGATATATTTTTGGTAGTTCTACTATATCTAGTATGCTACCTGATGTATTCTAGTGGGTGAAGTTCAATATGCTATTATCAGTAGTTATGGACTACATATTGGTCATAATAGAACTGATATACAATAGCTGACTCTCTTGTGTAATACATTACTATTGTCAAATTCATTATGATTAATTAGCTTTATATATGTGTAAGTTCTAGTTCAGTTAGTAGAGAGCTTCATGATTATCTCATGAGATTTACACAGCAAAGATTATGACAGAGATGGAAATGAGTCTTAATATTTTTTGATACTCTTTGTTCTGACACCTTGGTCAGTAGACGGAACTGGTAAGGTAGTTATAATATTTGTATAACACAATTAACATTATTTGTATCATATTATTTTATAGCTAACATTACAATAGCTCCTTCACAGTTACAACTTTTCTCTACCAACTAGCTAACTTTACTTGTGAGGGTACAGGAGATGTACTGAAGTGGTTAGTACAGGGTAATTTACTTACTAATCCCAGTAATCAAGACAGAGAGATATCAGTAACTACTAACAATATATCAGTTGATGTGTGGTCATCAGTACTAACTATAAGAGCACTACCTATTAATGATGGGATAACTATTCAGTGTACTGTGATCAGTTTAATCCATATGGTTTTTAAACCCAAAGCAGCTACATTGACAGTTAAAGGTAACTATATTCTAACTTGTTATTTCTTTATAACCAATCTTTCAAAACAGGTGCTTTACCAGTAGAAAATCTTCATTTCACTTTTAACTTTACCAATTCCTTCAAGCTGGCTAACCTGGTCTCATCCATTTAGGAATTATCCACTATCATATCACATTTATATAGAGAACCACATGACCAGTTATTATATAATGATATCACTAATGATACATCTTATGAGTTATATAACCTCACAGTCTGTGATATTTACACTGCTACTGTTATAGCTCATAGTGGAGAATATAGTTCTAATGGTATTACAACTCCAGATAAATATGTTGGAGGTATTGATTTTAATAACTTGTTTATCTAGATTATAATATACACTAACTACTTCTTTACAGAATATTATGTTATTATCCTACCTGATCATAAGGTCATTTTCAAAGAGCATATTAATTCTTTTGATATTGAATTTCAAGTTATTGTAAGTATTAACAATGTGTTCATTAATTTATAATGGATATACAGGTTGAAGGGTATCCTAGAGTTTGTAACAGTACATTAATGGGAATTACTAGACACAAATTATTTAATGGAACAGAAACAGAACACTCTCATAAAGATATCATATGTTGTTCAGAAGATTGTAAGTCAGTGACTGTTCACTACAATGTATCATGTACTGGACCTCAATTGAACTATATCTTCATTGCTGATATACTGGATTATTTTAATAACTCCAAAGCAAGGAATGTGTCATATTTTCAGTGAGTAATAATACTCTTGATTATTGTGAGGGTTCATTGACTATGTAGCAACCTATCATGTTCAAGGACTTACTCTACAGTACTACTCTGATAATGAATCAGTTGTTGTAGAGTGTAGGTTGCTGAGAGATCTACTGCTGATGGATGTCATGTGATATTTAGAGAGTTTTCTAAGGAAACTGTGAAGTCTATTAATATGAAGTAAATCCAGTATAGAGGAGAGTAAAGTATACCAGTATATAACTCTACCAGTTAGTGGTAACTATACCGTGACAGCTTATGATATAGTAGATGGTACTATTATAACTAACCCATCTGTTGTATATCCTCAAATACTGAAATATATCTTACTATTACCATCTCCTACTGAGAATGTTATTACTACTAGTAAGTTAGTGTAAACCTTAACATGTATTTGAATATTAACATGTAATCTGATGTTATTTAGACATTATGTTTAAGTGATGAGACACATATTACTGAAACTGGTATATTAACATCATCTTTAGGACCCACTAGTGGTATATCAGGGATATAATATTTCAGTGACCTAATAGATTGACATTCTCTTTAGATATCTACCGGTCCAATGAGTCCGTAGTTATCCTAATTTCTGTCTGTATAGCTGCAGTTTTATTAGTTGTTGGTGTAGTAGTCATAGTAACAGGAGTTATTGTTATTGTGTCTTTAAAGAAGATTAAGATTAAACAACATGAGATTGAAAGTGAGAGAGAGAAAGGGATTATTAACTATTATAGTATAACATTTTTATTCTTTAGCTGATCCACAAGTTATTGCTCATAATCCTGCATACGAGGAAGGTATGTAACTATTAATCATAGGTGTATATTCTATTACTATTATGTATGTATACAGTCCACAGATTAAGATGAGAAGTAGAAGAGTGGAGTTAGAGAGTAATCCATCATATATAACAGTACAACCTAGTAGGACATGTATTGCTGACTATGAAAATATTAATAATATTTAAGAATAATTTTTTCTAGTATCTACTCTGTCTCTTGAACCACAGATACATAAGCTATGCATATGTAATGTATCTACACTAAATGCTATTTTCTAGTGAAGTATGAGAGTGGTAAAACATATATACCTCCCAGTCACATCAACGATCATAAATCACATTTAGAGGGAGAGGCTGGCTAAACATCAAGAATGGTCGGTATTTGGAGAAAATGGCAGATCATAGAAGTCATGCAAAAATAAAGAATTATTATTATCACTAGCTGTGAAGCATAAATTTCCTATACACTTCTTTTTTGGTTGTCAGGGTTTGTTGAACTACCATGAAACTAGAGACAGTAATTAATATTCTGTTTATACCACTCTCACTCACTACTAATTTTGTTATAGGATAGCAGGAGTGATCTCTAGCCTCATAAACATTAGACCAAGAAATTGGTTGATTAAATCATTTGTCAAATGCTTGTTTTAACCATGTTAGAATCTTTCTAGTTACTTTGAGGGGAACAGATATTACAGGTAAATGATACATAACTTTAAAGAAGTCTACATATTTTGTTTTCATTTATACAGCTAACATCACAGTATACTCCATCATCAGTGTCTGCTCCTCTTTATCTGTGAGGGCATAGGAGATTTGCTGGAGTGGACAGTACAGAGTAATTCAGTCACTGATCCCAATAATCAAGATAGAGAGATATCAGTAACTATATACTAACAATATATCAGTTGATGTGTGGTCATCAGTACTAACTATAAGAGCACTACCTATTAATGATGGAATAAGTGTTAGATGTAATGAGATCAATTTTAAATGATTTAACACGGAAAGAAGCTACATTGACAATTAAAGGTATAATCTATACTGGCTTGATATCATTATACTAAATATTTTCTAACAAGTGCTTTACTAGCGGAAAACTTTCACTTTTAACTTTACCAATTCTTCAAGCTGGCTAACTTGGTCCTATTCATTCAAGACTTATTAACTATCATATCACATTTATATAGAGAACTAACATGGCCAGTTACTATATAATGATATCATTGAGGATAGATCTTAAGAGTTATATAACCTCACTGTATATGATAATTACACTGCTACTGTAGTAGTGATGATCTATGACAAGGGCAATTGTATACCTCATATAATGTGATAACTCATAATGAAACTCTGGTGGTAAGTAATAATAACATATAATGATAAGTAAATGTATGATACTATTATATTTTTACAATCATTCTGTCTTAATCAATAAGTTTGTCAAAAAATTTGATGTGATATTTTGGATTACTGTAAGTTATCATCTTTACTTTTATTCAGTGTTCTCTCTCATATATTATAATTGATAAATTACAGGTTATCCTAGACTCTAATAGTACATTACTGCGAGCTCATTGAATAGACCATAAGAAACAAAACACACTTAAAAAAATTATTATTCAGAAGACAATGACTTAATAATTGTTATCTATACTATATATATCAAATATAAGTCCTCAACTAAACTATATCTTCATTGCTGATATACTGGATTATTTTAAAAGTTCTAAAACAAAGAATGAGTTATAATTTAGTGAGTATGTTATTCTCTATTGTTTTAACACAATCTCTTTTTACCATAACAACCTATTATGTTCCAGGACTCACTCTACAGTACTATTCTGATAATGGATCAGTTGTTGTAGAATGTAGGTTTGTGAGAGATCTACTGCTGACGGATGTCATGTGATATTTAGAGAGTATTCTAAAGAAACTGTGAAGTCTATTAATATGAGTAAATCCAGTATAGAGGAGAGTACAGTATACCAGTATATAACTCTACCAGTTAGTGGTAACTATACTGTGACAGCTCATGATATAGTAGATGGTACTATTATAACACATTTGTTGTATACTGGAATATATCTTACTACCTTCCTGCTATGATAGTAAGTAATGAGTAGTACATTTTGTATTATCTATTTCTTATAATAGAGTTAATGGATGCTTTACTGTTATAGCTACATTATCTGGGACTATTGTCATTTTACTTGTGTCTATAGTGGCAGCAGTTGCTATTGTTATAATATTACAATGGAAAAATAGTACTAGCACATGTCAGTAAAGCTAAGACAATATTATTACATATAAGTTAAATGCTATAATTATATCTGATCACTACAAAATTCAAAAGCTTATAAGTATGTTATGTCATCCCACTTAAAAAAGTACTATTATTATCATTATCTGTTAGTTATGAAGAATTAGCTGAGTTTCCAAATACCACATTATTACATAGTGAAGTAAGTAATTCATTTATAATATTTGCTACTCTAAGTATAGACATAGTTTCAGTACTTGCTTTGTCCATTCATCTATGTTAAAAATGCAATATAGTAGACTTTATTCCTCATATCGTAAGTCCAATTTTCTACTAATTTGGTGTGGGAATTTTCATGACAATTTTTTTCTGAAGTTATGGCAACTTAATTATTACCTGGTCTGAAACGTCTTAGTATCCATGTCTATTTGACAAATTACATCGCAATATGGATCATTTCATTTATTAGTTAATGCTGTTGCAACTGTAAATGGCTTAGCTTAACCAATAAGCCTTAATTAAAGAACTGCTGTAACTCCAACGTAGTTAAACTATTGTTACATTATAACATTATTGTTACATTATCTATACATACATATATATGAATGTATGCATCACAACCTACATTGTTTGTAATATTAGTCTTAGCACCCACCTTTATTGATAGCTCTAATAGCTCCACACTGTCATCATCATCAGGGATGGTCTCATACCATATATATAGTTAATATGTGTGATCGAAAATAGGGCTGGTTGTAAAATGAACCTAACTAAACCTTTTTAAACACTTCACATTCCAGACAGTCCTTTGATTGTTTTGGACCATGTGGTTAGCTATATATAAAAATGGGTATGTTTGTTTTCACTGTTATTATATTGTTGTATACAATATAATAAACAGTGAAAAAACACATACTCATTTATATATAGAAATTAATAAAATCATAACCCATCCACGTTGACAGCCTATGCATATTATAACCAGTGTATTGGAATTGCAATAAGAATGTTTCTATAAAACTTTAATTATTGTATAGGGCCAGATTGTCTAGAAGAACAAAAAACATTTCTTTGTTCCTTGTTTATCTGAGAAATTTATCATAAAATCTCATAATAAAAGAAAAAAATATTTATAAGTCTCTAATTATTGAACAAATAATACAGAATTTTTATAATTATTCCAATTTAGGAGCAGTTTTCGCACAAGATAAGTCCTCTTGATGGTGATAGATTGTCTGCTCAAAATAATACAGGTAAATAGACAATGATCATTGTAATGACAAAATATACTTTATATTAATAGCTGATAATGATGGTTTTGTTTATATATCTCCACCCACATTAACTGATAATGAATGTTCAGTGGGTTTTGGTAAGTTTATTTAATTTGTTATTTGAATTATTTTGTTATTAGTAGGCAACAAGTTACCAAATGAAGTTATTTATAAAGATGGAGATCATTCAACATATGTATTCAGTAACAGTGATGTACTTTTCTCTAGTACAGAATCAGCAAAAATGTTTGTACAAGCTTTAAGAGAAGAGTCTGTTATTGTAAAAATATCAAGTTGGTACTAATGGGTCCTCCAGGTGTAGGGAAAAACATCTCTTCAGCATTTGCTTTTCAATTGGCCAGCTCCGAAATATCATAACATGCCTACTGCTAGTACTCCTTTTCATGTAATTGAGCATATAGCTGGAGAGAAGCATGGAAGCATTTGTGAGAAATAGGAGGGGACCAAATTATCGGGAGAATAATGGAAGCATTGTCTAATTCCTTTGATTCTGAAGGAGAAGTTAATAACGGTTTACTCCTAACACTCCCTCTAACATAGATAAACATGGCAATGTACCCCACATCAGCCCAATATGCTGATCAACAACAAGAATATTGCTTCTGTTAGGCCTACAAACAATAAAATTGTCCATAATGCCACTTCTGTTATTTCTAATTACTCTGGCCAAATTATTGACGTGTTAGCAAAAGGGAATACATCAAAGAGCTCCATACATCAACATGGATACATGTCCTTGATAGTGGAGGTCATCCTCAATTTGCTGACATATCATGGGCTTTTCTTTCATGGAAAATTGCCTCAATGTTATTTTCACAGACTAAATGAGGTTCTCAGCAATAACCTAAGTTTCTGTATTCTGTCCAGTGGTCAGTTGTATATCAGCCTTGTTTGCCTCACATGATCAATCTTCAGCTGATAGAATTACTTTGTTCGTTCTATAGCATCAGCCAAGCATACAGTTGCTAAGTTGATTTTAAGCCTCTCTTTTGTATTATTGGCACAAGTTACGATCAACCACACTGGAAAAACTACTCTGTTGAAGGAAAAGAAAATGGAGCCATTGCATAAAAAAATTCTCAACTGCTGCATGTTTTGCATGAGTTTCGTGATCACTTCATATTTTAAACAAATCAGAAGATGAATTAATTTTTCTTGTTGAAGTACATATGCCCATAAAGAAACAGAAAACAAATCTTGAAGATATCCACTCACGTATTACTAAGTTACAAAAATGTTGCTGCTGAAATAGAAATACCGATTCGTTCTATTTTCTTGAATTACTTGATAACATTAGAGAAGGTGGACCATGCCACGTACCTAGTCAACTTGGAGACTGGGCAAGAGTCAAAGCTTTAGAGCTTCATTTGTTGATCAACTCCTTGTCTTAATTCCTCTATTTTCGATGACTTGAGATTGTGCTACCAATCCACAGCTGAAATTGGTCACAAGCTTTTCAGACTTCATTTGTTGATCCTGCAAAAGTATTTTTTCAGAAATTGTGCTCCAATATGCAGGCTGATCAACAGCTTTGACATGGAGGCTTTTTAAAAGTAAATTCCTTGATTTCTAGGGTCTTGGATTTTGAGGGTTTTGTTCACTAAGGATAACTTCCTTGCATTAATGGCACATCTTTGCATTTAGTCCTTTAAATAATGTACGGTGACTATATCTGTTACATCAAACCAGCAGTACTTTTATACAGCAGTTCTTCCCAACAGTCATGTTACAAAGGAAGAGAAGAATGTTTTATGAAACATTTGCCAGCCGATGGTGCTTCAATTTCGAAACAGAGTTGTGCCTCAAGTAAGTGATATCATAATATTATTCATAACTCTACACTTGCTGTTTGTTATAGGTCTTTCTCTGCTACTGTAGTAGCCTTTTAAAGAGGAAAATTCCTCCAACCTTTAGTTTAGATGACTCATCTCCTAAATTTCTAATCAACTACACTATGGAGTGAAATTGGCGTCTTGATGAATTAGGAGGGTCACTCTTGTTAGTTGATTCTCTTTTATGGATGGAGGTCTACTTTTCTGGATTTCCTAGTAATAATTGTATTATCATAGCCCATACAATGGATGAAGCTATATCATCCTGTGCTGGTATCCTGTCATAACGCTCCTTTGCTCTCAAATTTACAGTTAGTCTTTGTGTAGACATCCTGATCACATGACAGATGTAAATATACAACCATGTGCATCCAGCAAAGTTAATTCACTCTAAATATGTTCAGTGTCCACTAATAACGAATCAGAGCCTATACCACTTGATATAGAGAAAGAGGGACATTTGGTTAACAGCTACAAAGGTATGCTGTGTTAAATATGTGTATCACACTTGTTATTTTAGTATTGTACATCAGCTTGCCAAATCCAATTAGCTCAAGTCCCTTCTGCACAGGATACACATGATATGATCAATGTTTTTCAAATTTATTTTGTATAGACAATGACTCTGTTAAGATGGCCTTAAAGGACTGAGAAACCATATTATTTGAAACCATTATGTGTCATAACTGCTATCCAAATATTTATTTGCTTTTATTTTTCAGCAATAAATATATGTCGATTAAATACACTACTTGAGGGTATACTCGAGGATCTTATTCCAATACTAAATCTGAGATGATGAGTCATGTTCAATTACTTTAGGTATATTGCTCTTTCTATTTAAATTGTTTTTATCATTATGTTATTAAAATTGAAATGTATCATCTCTCAATTTGACATGCTTGGTGATTTTTTTTTTAGTCATGTGCTAAGATAATTTTTGGTATAAATTTACATGTATTCTTTTATTGTTAAGCATAATCAATTCAACAAGATAATATTTTGCATTATGTGTATAACTATTTTGTTGTTGAATGGTATACATATGCATCATCACTCCGTCTTCACTTTATGTATGGTAATTACATGCTGTATCTTTACATTTACAGATAAAAACCATTTCATTGGGAACAGTCAAACTTTTATTGCAAATAGTGAACAATAACCAACTGGTATTACCAATGCCATCTCCAGCGTTGTGAAGCTGCATGTGCTTCTTTAGATGTATAATTATATAAGTAGGTGGGTAAAGGGCTTAAACGTCCGTCGACCACGGAAACAACGGCTTGAATCCCGCTAAAGTAATGCTTGCATTTTTTTTTTTGTTTATTAGTCTTACTTCTCGAAAGAAACGACGGATGCTGTAAGTTGAAGCAAGTTTGTAGTGTTAATGTTGATTTTTTTTCACACAGCTGTGATAACAGAAGCTCCTTCCCCTATTACTGCTCACTTTACAGACTGGCTAACTTCACCTGTCAGGGTATAGGAGATGTATATTTTGGACTGTAGGGGGTGATTCACTTAATGACGCCATTAATCAAGACAGAGAGATATCAGTAACTACTAACAATATATCAGTTGATGTGTGGTCATCAGTACTAACTATAAGAGCACTACCTATTAATAATGGGATAATTGTTCAATGTTTTGTTTTTGGCCGAAATTTTTCTGTCGACAGAAAAGGAACAACTTTTAAACTGTCAAAGGTCAGTCTATTGGCAATTTTAAATTCTTACAATAATTATTTAATTGATATTAATTGTTACATTTAGGAAGCTTATTCATAATTTGCTAAAACCAAATTTATGAAATGCACTAAAGTGCTTAACCTCGCTGCGGTCTTATTCCAAAGACTGTCTATTCTATATACCCTCCTCAAGTGATGTAATCTCATGTGATGCGCAAGATGATTTGATGACTCAGCATTTTTCTTCAAATCAAAGGGAAAAAGCTTTGCCTTTTAGTGCGTCTACTGGGTACTTTTGCACTCTAATTGACAAAAGGTCCTAATAATTTCCAACTTCTTAGTAAAAGTTAATGATTCTCC
This sequence comes from Gigantopelta aegis, assembly GCF_016097555.1. Taxonomy (NCBI): domain Eukaryota; kingdom Metazoa; phylum Mollusca; class Gastropoda; order Neomphalida; family Peltospiridae; genus Gigantopelta; species Gigantopelta aegis. The sequence continues at coordinate 16,916 of NW_024533431.1, read as the reverse complement.
AATGACAGCTATGGTGCTAGTATTTTTAGTTCGCGCTAAATGTATCGACAAAAGATAACTGTCAAAAGTTAGTAAAAGTGTCATAACTTTCCAAAGAAGTATTTTGGGAAAAAATCTCACTTTAAAAGGTTAGAAAAATGTCATAAGCTGTATGCAGGAGATTTTTGTTGAATTTTGGAGTCTTCACTGAAAGCTGTGCTTTTTTTTTCAATGGTTTTTCAGACTTCTAAAGCTTTTTGTTCGTTTGACGCTCCTTTTGACAATATTCTTAAGAAGTACCAGACGTTTTGCTATCGTCCACTATAGTTTGGTGGCTACCAGTGCTGTGTTTGTGGAGTTAAAGTAGTTCAAAACCATTTGCCCGGGTAACAGCACCACAGACACACACACACTGACAGACTACAGTAACCCTTGCTGTGCGCCCACGCACAGCAAGGTTAATAATAGAGTTAGAAAACTAGGAAGTAACAAAACAATCAATTGTTCCTTTCTCTGTTTTTTGTTTTCCCAGGCTAGCACAAAAGTTATGTCCCTCTCATAGTTGTTGTTAGGGTTGTCCAATATTGCCTTTTGACTGTCCAAAGAGAATTTCAGATTCCTTTTGTCCTCAAGGTACTTATGGGACAATAAAGAATGTCAAGTGGACTCCTTTTAACATTGCTATATAAAGGGATTTAACAGACAATAAAGGATGGTCTGCACAGTCATATGGACTTCAGTCTTGATTGCTTGTCCATGCCTTTGTCTCTAAGGGACTAATTAACAAGAATTCATGCTATTTACCCTTTGACTTTGCCCTTAGTCCATCTCATCCCTTTGTCCCCTAAGGACTAATGGACAGTAAAGGATGTCCAATGAACTCCTTTAGCTTTGTCCTTAGTCTTTTGTGCTAAGAGACTAAAGCTTGTCCAGTGAAATACCTATTGTCCTTAGTCCTGCTTGGTATTTGTCCATTAGCCACATACCAATTAGATTTGTAATATCCAGATGCGTAGCAAAACATTGTGAAGGCCAAAAACCCATAACCCCAAGTTTTGATTTAGAAATGAAAAGTTCTTCTAAGCACAATCACTCCACAGAGCCTCGTGCATCACAGTAAAAAAAGATGGGTAGAAAGTACCCTAACGTTTGGGTCAAAACACCTGCAACTCATGTCTTGGGTTAAAATAACCCAATGAAATAAATAGTTAAAAACAGCTATCAAATATACTGGTGATTACATCCCCCACCTATAGTTAAAGTAACATCTGATGTAAGTAGTTGAAGTAACTATTGCTATTACTTTAACTTCGTGCACTGTGGTTACTGTAACACTTACATGTGTTGGTTAAATCAACAATAAATTGCAGTTATCATAACTAACAAAATAGTCATTGTAACTAAATGTTTTTAATGAAAATCAGATTACCCAGAACACAAACCCAAAATAGATATCAGTAACTTAAAAAAATACAAAAAAAATAAATGAAGCAATTAATGATGTTACATATAGTACATTTACAAAAAGTAAAATAACCTAAATGAAACATGATTAGCACCAATTATATATTATGTTTCATGTCTGAAACGATAGCTAAATAAGATTTTTTTAGAAGTGTCCCAATGTTCCAACAAAAATCTTGAAAAAAAATAAAATACATTTTTTATTATTGGGGACACTCTAAATAAAAACAAATACAAATGTGGGTTTGAATAGAGCACCTTCAATGATGGCATCTTACACAGTACTTTTTTCTTCACAAACAAGTAAGTACTGTGTATTGCTTCCCCACTAAATGCTATAATTCTTGGTTATGTTCTTTTGTGTGGTGTTTTACAAGCTAATTGGATGTTATCCATAGCCTATTATATATAAAAATAACAAACTAGACATTTACATGTATCTTTACTATGTGTTCTTCATAGAAGTAGCAGAGAGTTTTTCCTTTCGTTAAACACTCTACAAGCACTTTAAATGCTATCAATTGCTTAGATACGTCATCTGTTAAAAACCCATTTTAGTTAAAGGTACCCAGGAGTGTCACTTCAATTACATGTAGGTTAAAGTAACCAATTTGTATTGTAGTTGATACAACCATTGTGGGTAGTTTTTAGGTGTTTTTGCTATGTGACAGCCAAAAACACTTACACAATGTTTGGTTTAAATTTAATTAATAATGTCTTCATAATTAAATTTATGCAAAAATGTGCATAACTAACTGTATATGATTATTATTGTTGCAACTAGTTATTAATCATGCATTTCATTATTTGTCTGTGTATAAATTATGAGTGTTCTCTGTCTTGAGTTCAGTTTTTGCATAGTTCAGTTTTGTTTATAAAACATGCTAAAACGTCGTACGAGCCCAAGGAGCAACATTACACTAACCAGTAGTCCTCTCAAGTTGAAAACAATGTTTGGCCTTCTCAGTATTACAAGATAATATTTTATATCATCTTCTGCATCAAACACTCGTAATAAGTATGCATGTAGATTGTTGAGTTTATATTAAGTTTGGTTATGGAGGGAGTGCACTAACATAGTGTAAAACTATCACTTGCAATATCTACTTTTCTGCATTGAGTACTGATGCCATAGTGATAATAGTGATGGCAAGAATCTTCCAATACTGTTTGTATGATTGGAGACTCTATTCTGGAATTCTTTTGTGGGATGTCTTGATCACTGTGCTACTACTGACAGAGAGAATACTTTTCTGATGACCATATTCCACATCTTTATGTGTTATCACTTCAGGTCGAATGCTCTTCTCCAACTCTTTTGATGATATCTGATGATGATGAGTCAGCTAACTCCCAGGTGACTTGCATATCTGGTTTACCTAACCACAGTACCTGTATATTGATATTTAAAATTTTTATGACTGCTTTGGCAAGTATCATGAATTTCCATTGCAGTCATTTTATAAACCTTGTAAAATGTGTTGCTCCTAGCCGTCTTTTTGTCAAGAAACCCTCATCTGTATGATAAGACACATGTTCGACTGTCATGCTTCTAGCAGTATCAAGATTTATATTGTGGGGATAAAATCCAGCCTGACTTGATATGTCCTGGTAAGTTGGGATACTGAATGCATCCAGCATCCTCAGCTATGCACAGATTATTTCAATTTTTTCATATTATCAGCAAGCACCAGAACATTTTTGCAACCTGGATAATTGCATGTGTGCTCTATAGACATGATTTTGATTTATTAACATTATTCTTATACAGAGTACCTGAATATTTTCTTTCAAAGCTTCATAAAATACTGGGGTGATACAGCGTAGAGTCAAACCCAAGTCTGAATAGATGGAGACAAGGCCATTAATTTCTGGATAACGAGACAATTTGTTCAGTTATGTTATTAGAAAGTAATGAAAATGTTTTTTACGGTAAGTGTGAACATGAACAGACTATAGTGTTATTGTTAATGTTGCAAAGCAAATTAGGACTATGAGTAGCACTTATCTTGAGAGCCATTGTGCATACTACTTCTAGTTAGTACTTCTCAAATGCAAGTGAACATTTCTTTAGTGACCGGACAAGCTAATTTCTGTATGGAGACCAAAACCAAAAGTGCCATAACTATGTTAATAAGTAAGATCCATTGGATGCCTGGAAGAATTAAACAATCTGGTCTTGAGTTGGAATGAGCAAATACATGGAACAATTTGTTATATACAAATATACTCACAATTGTGGTTATTTTCTTTTTTATATAACTTATTAACCTCCATAAAGCAGACTTTTCCAGAGAAACAAGATGAAATGGCAGCATTTAAAAAAAATAATGAAATTTGGAGAGACATTGCCTAAATACTCTCAAACATACAATTGTAAGTATTAGCTCATGCATATCATATAGTGGGAAATTTTTGAGGGCTAATGTTTTTGCTTTTTGTAGTTTAAACCCTATCTATCCTATGAAATTTTATACCGCAAAATTTATTAACTGCACACCTGTGAGCATGTGGTGTTGTTATAAGCCTCTTGGTCATTGTTTGTCTGATTACTTTGCAAGTCTTACTACCATTGCCCCTGTACCAGTATTTCATTACCAATGAGAAACTCTAATAGTTATTTTATGTCTTGTGGTAACACATGTAGAAAAACAGGTGTGGCTTGTTCCTGTCATACATGGATTAATGAATTTTATTTCACAAATGCTTACAAAGCACAAAAATTGTGACCCTCAAAAATTTCTTGCTGTATGGTAACTACCCCTGAATGCAAACTTCCTAGGGAGTCTCCCAAAGGTACAAAGAGAAAGTCTTCTGGTGTAGACATTTCTACACCACGCAAGAGTCCCTGCAAATTTCTTCACAATACCCTACAAAAGAGTCCCAGAAAAAGTCCCATTAAATAACTATGACTATGAACAAATATCAACAATCATATATGTAATAATATCATCATAGTTAATCTACCAAAAAATATTGTTAAAGAGAATGTAAACAAGTAACAAAAAACATTTTGAAAAATGAAAGATGATGTATTGATGATGTCACAATACCCTACAAAAAAGTCCCAGAAAAAGTCCCCATTAAATAACTATGACTATGAACAAATATCACATCATATATGTATAATATCATCATAGTTAATCTACCAAAAAATATTGTTAAAGAGAATGTAAACAAGTAACAAAAAAACATTTTGAAAAAATGAAAGATGATGTAGGGATGACAATACCAACAATGAACAATGAGATGAACACACAAATCCATATTAAAATCTCTATATTAAGTAGTCAGAAAAGTAATAATATACAATTCACCTTTCATTCCAATTTACAGAACATTGCAATAATTAAATATATAAAACTCAATCATGTACTACTGGCTACTAATGTAGTTTATATCTACTCATGGCAGGTATCACATCAGTGAGAAACTTTCTATTTATTTTCAATATCACTTATGCTCTCTTGTTAAACTGGTCTCCTCCATTGTTTTCTTCTGAGAATGCTCCATTATCATATCACATTTACATAGAGAACCAACATGGCCAGTTACTATATAATGATATCACTGAGGATACATCTTATAAGTTATATAACCTCACAGTTTGTGATATTTACACTGCTACTGTTATAGCTCATAGTGGAGAATATAGTTCTAGTAATGTTACTATACAAAGGGAGTATAGTGGAGGTATGTGAAGAGTTTTATATTCATTTGAACTTAACTCATTTTTTATTACAGAGTATTATTGTAATATTTTACCTGATCATGAGGTCACTTTTAAATGAACATAATAATTCTTTGACATTAAATTCAAAATCTCTGTAAGTAATAACAATAGATTTATATTGTAATATTCACAATGTGTATGTATCTAGGTTATAGGATATCCTAGACTATGTAATAGTACATTACTGGGTGTTACAAGAGATTACTCAGTAATTAATGGGAACATACACAGAACATTCTCCTAAATGTATTATATGTTCTTTAGAAGATAGACAATCAGTAACTATTAGCTATACTGTATTAAATATTGGTCCTCAACTAAACTATATCTTCATTGCTGATATACTGGATTATTTTAATATCTCTAGAACAAAGATGAGTCAAAATTTAGTAAGTATTTTTAATATTGATTAATGTTATCTTATATAATTATATATAATTACTATAATTTTTTTTCACCATAGCAACCTATCATGTTCAAGGACTCACTCTACAGTACTACTCTAATAATGGATCAATTGTTGTAGAGTGTGGGTTTGCTGAGAGATCTACTGCTGATGGATGTCTTGTAATATTTAGAGAGTCTTATAAAGGAATTGTGAAGTCTATTAATATGAGTAAATCCAGTATAGGGGTGAGTACAGTATACCAGTATATAACTCTACCAGTTAGTGGTAACTATACTGTGACAGCTCATGATCTAGTAGATGGTACTATTATAACTAACCCATCTGTTTGTACCCTCAAGTACTGGAATATATCTTACTACTACCATCTCCTACTGAGACTGTTGTTCCACCAGTAAGTAGTATACACACTATATTGTATTGCTTGTTATAATTATGTTAATATAGTTGTCTCATTATCAAGAAAAAAGGGCTTTTCCTTGACCATTGATGTTATTAGTACTGCAGACACTATATGTTTCTAATCGTATTGTAGTCACATCTATAGAACCTACTAATGGAACATACAATAGTATATTAAGTCAGTGTGGAGATGGGTATAATTCATGTTGATTTTATATGTATATTTAGTTATAGTTGGTGTCACAGTTCCTGGAATTGCTTTTGTATTGATAGAGATAATTGTGATAATAGGAATATTATCCTACTGTCGTAGAAAGAAGAAACCTGGTATGTATTTTTTATATTACATCCCATTTTACATCAGTTTTCTATCTTAGGGAATAATAACTCACTGCAGTTAATGGAAATGAATTAGAACAAAGATGATGTATGTGTAAAAAGAGATTGATTGGTTAATAACCTTTATTTTGAAACCTTCCATAGAAAAAAACAGAAGAGTTAGCTGGCAGTGAGATTATAGCTCTGACAATATGGCTGTAGTCAGTTTTAATTTTTGTCACTGTTTAGCGAGTGTAATCATTCATATATGTATGTTTATATGTTTATTTTCTTTAAAAAGGTGTTTGATCTATAGCGTGCTCTTCAGCAATAACATAATAGCTATTTTTTGCAGTTGTTTTTGAGGGGGATTTTCTCATGGTTAGAAATCTAATATTTGCGTGTTCACGTGACAAACAGCGATCGATGGCTTGAAGATGGCTTTTTTGCTTTTGCCAACTATTGTAGTTCTAACTATGAGAGAGGCAGATGCTGTTGGTATGTGGAAGCAGATGGTATCGACCTTGTTAAATCGATTTGTATCCTTTTCATATAGCTAACATCACGGTAGCTCCTTCATCAGTTAGTGCTCTACTTTACAAACTGACTAACTTTACTTGTGGGGGTACGGGAGATATATTGTTATGGTCAGTACAAGGTAATTCACTTTTGATCCCAGTAATCAAGACAGAGAGATATCAGTAACTACTAACAATACATCAGTTGATGTGTGGTCATCAGTATTAACTATAAGAGCACTACCTATTAATGATGGAATAAGTGTTGCCTGTGCCATTTTAACTGAAAGTCTCACTTTTATATCGAGAGGAGCTACACTGACAGTTGAAGGTAATATAGACTTGTGTCTATCAGTGAAAATGCTATTTCTATTGACCAGGTGTTTTACCTGTGAAAAAATGTCCAATTTGCTTTTATTCCTGATTTTACTTCTGTATTGACTTGGTCCTCTCCATATTTATCTGAAGTTTTTGTTGAGTTCTCTGATATTATATCACATTTATATAGAGAAACCAACATGGCCCGTTACTATATAATGATATCACTGAGGATACATCTTATGAGTTATATAACCTCACAGTCTGTGATATTTACACTGCTACTGTAATAGTGATGGTAAGTGATAGTTGGCTATTGTATACGTCAAATAAAGTGACAACTCATGATGAGTACTGTGGTGGTAAGTAATGATTTAGACAATATGGTATAAAGTCTTTATAATTTTAACAGATTATAATCTTTCATTGCACAATCATACCGTTTGTTTGATAACTCTGTTAACAAGTTTAAAGTGACGTTTATAATCACTGTAAGTTTCTTGTTGACTTACTTAATGATTAACCATTTATTATTCTTGTTTTACTTAAAGTTATGATCTTTTTCTTAATAATAACAGGTGGAAGGTTATCCTAAAGTCTGTAATAGCACATTACGAGGTATTATAAGGAAGAAGTCATCACTACTAAATGAATTAGAAATGGAACATACTCCAAAACATATTCTTTTTCCTAATCCAAAGACAATAACTGTCAATTATACTGTGTCATATCTTATTCCTCTGATGACTGTGTTTTTGGTCGGACATGTCTTTAACAATGTCAAGTATTGAAATCAAAAGAGAAGTCATTTTTCAGTGAGTGGTTTCAAAATAATATACATAATCTTTTCTAATCATAGCAACTTTATCATGTTCAAGAATTCACTCTACAGTACTACTCTGATAATGGATCAGTTCTTGTAGAGTGTAGGTTTGCTGAGAGATCTACTGCTGATGGATGTCATGTGATATTTAGAGAGTCTTCTAAAGAAACTGTGAAGTCTATTAATATGAGTAAATCCAGTATAGAGGAGAGTACAGTATATACCAGTATATAAGTCTACCAGTTAGTGGTAACTATACTGTGACAGCTCATGATATAGTAGATGGTATTATTATAACTAACCATCTGTTGTATATCCTCAAGTATTGGAATATACCTTAATACTACCATCTCCTACTGTAAGTAGTACTAAGTACTATATAATATGGTGTCTATTACTTATAATAACAGTTAATGGATACTTTGTCTACTGTTAGAGCATCTACAATACCATAGTTGTGTTGCATTGATCGCAGTAATTCTTGTTGTGCAAGAAAGCATGTATTAGTTGGTCATAAGCTGAAGCCAGCACCACGTCAGTAAAGGTAAGACCAGTTATATACTGTAATTATGTGTGTTTACTTACTAACAGATTTGGATGTAGCAAAGAATTCACAAGATAACAACAAGTTTGTTAATTCTGTCACTGAAAAACGATATTACTAATTATCTATTAGTTATGAAGGACTTAGCTGAGCTGGTTAATGCCACATCAGATTCATGTAATAAAAAAGTATGTAATTCACTAATTGACTATTGTTTATATTATAGCATATATATTTGTATATGTTGTATTGTTATGTTATTGTTAATGTGATAATGTAATTGTATGTACTACATATGAAGATATTTAAGGAAAAAAATCATGACATTTTTTTCTGCCTGGCATGCTGCATGTGCCAGGCAGTCTTAAAGTCAATGTACTAGCGTATAAATGGACTAAATAGTAATACCAAAAATGCCTATCATTTGTGATTGTATTCAAAGAAATATTTGTTTTCACAAAAAGATTGTAACAGTAGCATCTGTTGTTACTAGTTTTATTCTTTTTACCCTAGTATAATTTCTTTAACATTTCTTTGACTACATGTGTATATATGTCCACTTTCATAAATTATATATATGTTGTATTGGCTTTTGAGAGCAGTGAATAAAATTATTTACATAAAGGGAACCAACACCAATAATGCATATAGTAACCAAAGAATGTCATTAACCTCACTGTGCATGTGAGCACAGCGAGGGTTAACTGTAGTCTGTCAATATGTGTGTGTGTATGTCTGTTATGAGGGCAAATGGCTTTGAACTGCTTAACTGGCAAACACGGTACTGGTAGCCACAAACTATAGTGGAGGTAGCAAAAACTTCTGTACTTCTTAAGAATACTGCCAAAAGGAGCATCAAATGAACAAAAGCTTAAAAGTCTGAATAACCTTTGAAAAAAAAAGCACAGCTTTCAGTGAAGACTCGAGAATTCAATAAAAAATTCTCCTGCATACAGCTAATGACATTTTCCAACTTTTTTAAAGTGAGAATTTTTGCAAAAATACTTCTTGGAAAGTTATGACAGTTTTGTAACTTTTGGCAGTAATCTTTGTCGATACATTGATTGCAAGCACCATAGCTGTATTGGAGAATGACTAACTTTTATTAAGAAGTTGGAAAGTATTGGAGTTTTGTCAATTAGAGTGCAAAGTACCCAGTAGACACACTAAAAGGCAAACATTTTTCCCTTTGATTGAAGAGAAATGCTGAGTCATCAAATCATCTTGCACGTCATGTGAGATTACGTCATTTGAGGAGGTTATATAGAGTAAAGAAAGTCTCTGGATAAGACTGCAGTGAGGTTAAAGGACTTTAGTGGCATTTCATTACATTTTGCACTTTGAATTTTCAATGTAGTTTTATTTTCTAATTGATTTATTGATAATAGAGAGTTATAGACGTCTAGAACAAAAACTGTTCAATATTAATATAGTGAAAATATATCATTCAACACCTTAACTGTTAGTGTTTTCTGATGATAACATCATTTTAGTCACATAATCATTATTGTATATAGTGCTTTATGATGTTGTCTATCCTATAGTTATCTGAAGTCTTTCCTTGGATGTTGATTGCAGACACTGTTGGCCTGTTTGTGATGTTAATGTGGTCACTGTCCCGTCCTTTTAATGTTTGAGCAGATAAAAAGAAAAAGGTTACTATTAATTAAAAATGACTTAAGCATCAATCTTAAGTTTTAATGAGATTGCAACAAAACAGTGCCTAAACTTAATTGCTCTGTGAGACATAAAAGATGCTCTTAAATAATATTTATCCTATATTGTATACTAGGAATTTTTTTATGAATTCTAGCAAAAGATACTAACAATCAAACCACACCTATTAATGAATTATAGTACTGTAAAGAAATTAGATCAGTGCTTCTATTCCAGACAATTAACTATTATCTTCACTATCGACTAACTTCATACTCATGTGTGTAATTATTGCAATATATGTAATATAATGACATTATATTTAATTATTTTTATGAAAGCAATAAATAAATAGGTTAGGTTTCTAGTACTAACATTTTATTACTATGCAAGTTTTAAGAAATGGCTTCAAAACAGTCAAGTTTGTTGTCTATGCAGAGATTTGTGCTTGCAAAAAGAGTGTAAACTTGTTCAGTACAATTGAGATTCAAATTGAATTGGGCTTTGCAAAATAACTGCTCTACTAGTTGTCTCCATTAGTAGATGTGTCCGTTGGCTTCATATATTTGTCTCAAGTGCAAAGTTTGAATTGTGTGTTGTTGTCTTCCAATTTCAATAAGTTTTCCATCATATTTAGCTTCAATAGATCAGAGTTGATTTTTTTTCTAAGAGATACATGTGGTCTTTCTAGCTGCTTTAGAGTGTAGAGTAGAGTATTGGAAAAAAAAGCTTACGGTCAGCACTATAGGTAGCCATCATAGATTGTCAAACATTGTGGCAAGAGGAATTTTTGCATTTGTAGTTGACATATGCTATTTTTGCTAGCATATCTATTTTCCTAGAAATTATGTGCATACACAAGTAGTAGTTACCTGGTATTCCTTCTCTCCTTTTACTGAACACCAGGGTACAAGGCTACACTAGAGACATACTGGAGGACATGATCAGAGATGATGTTAACATCATCTTGGATAATCTGCTTGATAAAATTGAATGACTAGTATTGATAAAGTCTAAAAAGAAACTATTTAGGATCTCTCATGTTTCATTTTGTTATAGTAATCTATACAGGTACTTACAATAAATAAGCAGACAGTATAATAGATTTTGATGAAGTCTAGTGGTTGTAAGTAGCTGGACAATATTTTGTGGTATTAAATTTTATATTGTGCTTCAAAATCTTCTGCGAAATGCATTTTAATTATTTTCTATGCCATCATCCATAGCTTATGATTGTATATCTTTGTTCCTGTTGAATATAATTGTTTGCATGTTTATATGTTTTAGTTGTTTTATGCTATTGTTGTGTGACTTATCTGTCTGAGATTAACTAATTGATAATAAATATTATTAATATAATAAAAAAAAGTTGTTTCTAATACACTTATAATAACGTCGAAAAATTGTAGTACTAATGATAATGTCAGTATATGGTTGGTGTATGAAGAAATTCACAAAATATTTGTTCATGTCACAATATTAGACTATGACCTGATTCGTAGTATACCCTCCCCTAATTAAAGTATTATGAGGGTGTGGTTGTAAGTATTTATCTAATGTCTGTACTATTCATGTTATTAATTAGTCAGTAAACATATACTGACATTACTTTATATAAGTGTATATAATATGTTGAAATGAAGTTAACTGAGTTAGCAGTTAGCTTAACCCATTTTTAATGAATAATTAATATTGTTTCCTGCTTTGGATGTTCAGCTTAAAAGAAGATCCAGGATATTATTATATGACTGATAAGCTAATGACTGTAATCTTAGCCATGATGGCAATGTTGTGTTACCATCCTTTTATTGTATTCTGGAGAACTCCTTGTTGATGGAACCATTCCAGGTTCCCAGCTAATTTTATGTCATCATTTATATATATTATTTCTTCATCACAATATGTAAGAACTGTTTTTTTGTAAATTGGTTGAACATGGAAAGTCACTGTCTTGCAAGACGCTATGACTTTCTTTGTTGGCTATTAAACACCTGCAATTTAACCAAAAATTAGTAAACAAGCAAACAAAAAATAAATATTTTATAAAAAAATGAAGTAAATGTAAGGATGGCTAATTCAGCATGATAGTAACAATGGCAATTGTACCATCTCTACATAATAGCACAAATACCATAATACAACAATCTATCATTAAATAATTTAGATGTTGGAGAATTCCTCCTTTATTACTTGTTCCAACTGTACTATTTTGTAGAAATGATGCACATCCCATCCCTACTATCTTGTTTACATTCTGGTATTGTATTATCTTTATTTTACTCTTTTTTTTCTCTACTTTTATATTAACTATAAATAAATGCTTGTCATCTGAATGTGTCCTTACAATTACTATATAATAGTTGGTAAGTGTGATTATAATGTAGTGTAATTTCTAAAGTGTATTGAATTTAATGTTGTGTTCTTTGTTTTACTCGAATTTTTAGTTTTCCACATTTAACATTGCTGTGATCACTTAAGGGGTCATTTGAATGTGTTCTTTACAATATATATAGTTGGTAAGTGTGATATAATGTCTTAAGTGTATTGAAATCAATGTTGTCATTTGTTTAGTCTTTGTTTGTATGTTAATACTTTGTCACTTCTGACTCATTTTTCATTTTTAATGTTTTGACTTACCATATATTATTTGATGTGGTTCAAAATTGTCTTATTATTCTCCTCAGAATTATTTATTGTCATATGGTTTTAGTATCATTGCATGTATATTACTAAATGAGTTGTTTATATTACTGTGTATTATAATAGCTATATTAGCATTCTAATAACTGAATTAAAAATGTAAACTATCATTTTATTGTTAGCTTGTATCTGTTGAAAATCTGTTATTATAAATCTTTGTACAATTTATGTTGTTCATTAATTTATTGTAAGTAGTTTTTAGCAGTTTAATTTCTTAAAGTGGTGAGTCATTGAGTGTATGTATGTGTCCCTCTAGAGAGGATTGTGTGTGCTTTATGTGTACTGTGATGTTATCATAGCTAATAGACTTAAAGAACCTTTCATACTTCTTTGAAGTAGATGAACTAAATGGGTTTTGGCCTGTTCTTGTTAACAACTTAAATCATTAACAATAGTTGTACATGTATTCCTGCATTTATTGTAAATTAGTTATTACTTTAAATTTGTTTTTTAGAAGGAGTAATGAATATTTGTTAATAACCTTTTTTATGATCTTTTATTATGTTTATGAGTTCATTGTCTTTATAGAAGTAATGCTAGCTCTTTCTGAGAATTCCGTAATTTTTAATATGGTCATAGATTACTGTCAAGAGTTCAATTATAGTTCATACTATTTTGATGTGACAATTGTGTAAAATATATTTTAATGAATATAGACCTTCTTGTTGCCTCTGTGGGTGGGTTTGAGGGTTACAGTATTTAGTTTGTCTGTTCACCCTGGTAAAGCACTTTAAACTGCTTTAACTTCAATACTGTTTATTATATAACAACTAAACTTTGTAAGCATATTGACATAAGATCTGTTCTATCTTAGAGCCATATTTGTAAGTGTACCATGTAGAAAGAAAGCTTACAATATTAAGGAATTAAAACCAACAAATCGGGAACAAAACGAAATGGATACATGTACCACAAAACTAACACTAATACAGGATCATTAACATTTGTTAAATTAATTATGACATAAGAAACACTAGTCTCATGCCCAGACTACCATTCCTCACATCATGATAACTAATAGATAGTTACCCAAACCTTGTAATATAATACATATCCTAAATAAATCTCAATACCATTAGTTTAACTTATGTCTATTAACACTAGCTGTATTGTGGAGGTTTCTGCACTTTAAGGGTTTTATTTGTGTTAATGACATTATTATAACAGTTATTGAGAGTGGTTTGTTAACATTAGAATAGTTGATGTGGCTCATATTTTTAACAATTGTCTTACAAAAAACACTTTGATCCTTCATTAGTATCACTACATCTTGTAATATTATTGCACTCTCTAAGTAATAGTGTGTTGTAGTTGAAAGTGGCAAATCAAAATTACTTTCAGTTGTTACTATATCAATTATAGCAATGTACTATGTAATACAGTGAGATATGGGACAGTATTTACAGCAAATACTTTTGCTTAAGTTATGAGATATTCTAAGACTGTGAGGTATTTATTGTAATTGGGTATGTCCAATTTACATCAATCATATCTATGAATATCCATAACGCTCACTAAATGGACATAGAGAATACTCTGCCCGTTGCCATGGTATAGTGTTAATTTATAGTGAATTTTTCTATTGCTGATTTGACAAGTAATGTCAATAGGTTTGTAAGTACTTCCCCAATTACTACATCCTAAGGATTACAGTAGTATGTATATATATACAACATGTGTTGGATTGTGTAAATCATTTCAAACATCTATAACTCATAATTTGGGAAAAAAAGACCATCCTAAGAACATCAAACATACTTTGTGCACCAGACTCATAATCCCCCCACATGATAATTGGTAATTGAATATTAACTTTCTAAATCAAATCAAATATTAACTGGTTGAACAATGACTTATTATATTTAGATACAAGTAATAAGAAATTATTAAAAAATAGGATTCTATGCTACATCTCTTTCTCATCAAACTTTGTTGTAAACATTTTAGATGATTATTTCTTATTTTGATGGACCATATTTTACATGATCAGTATATACTTTAGTATTTTTGTAATAAGTCATATTACTGTAATGACAAGACTGATGGGAAAGTTCCTTTTTTGAGTAGAGATAGACAAAGTTCAGAACAACGTAGAATATGTGATGTTACTTTATGTACTGGACAGTTAGTTGTATTCATCGGGAGTGTACTTTATGTACTGGACATCAGTATGTATTCATTGGGGAGTGTACTTTATGTACTGGACAGTGGGTTGTATTCATTGGGAGTTATTATAAAGTACTCAAACATTGTGTTATTGTCCTCACAGTCCACAGTACTGTTATTATAATTTTGTAAAGTACACAACAAAAGAGAAACTCAAATAATGACACATTACCACAACAGTGAGCATAGTTCTTGAATTTATTTAGTAATTTTGAATTATGGATAACCTATAGTGAGTTGACTGGCTACAGTCTGCTTCTATTCACATTAAACAAGGTGTAAGTTTAATAGCTTTAGTAAGTACTAAGTTAACCAATCAACCATCCCTCTTTTGCTGTTGTAAGGTTTAGTTTAATGTACGAGCAATTTCTTATTCTCCAAAACCCCATATTTGGTCATGAGCAGAAAGTCTGTGTCAACTGTTTTATTATCTGTTAGTTTAATACCAAAACATCTTATTATTCTTTTATAGGATATTCATACTTCTAATGTGTCCTTTATGGGAAAAAGCAGAAAAAACTTTTGTAAATCAAGAGACGTCAAAAGATCTCCACATAATGAACTGGACGTAGTATTTATAATATTGGTGGTCGGAGTCAATTTATGATTTATTTGATGGGGAGGAGTAAAAATGAGAGAAAAAATAGTTTGGCCAGTAGCAACATTGGAGGGGAAAAAAATTGTAGTTCTTGCCCATTATGACAAGAAAAAGTGTTCAAAAAGAAAATTGAACTTACACCGAAGAATGCCCAGCTGCTGTCTACACTTCATGAATTCTCATGAAAATTTCATTCTTGTTGACAACAGTCATGTACTTTCAAATGTGAAATGTTTTTATCTTTGATTTGTGATGAAAGGACTTCATCATATTTCATTCCTGTTGTCTTGCCATATTGTCAACTAATTGAAGAGATAAACCTGTATTTACGAAGTCATGTGATCCTGTGATAATTGTATTCAAATCTAATACAGTAGTATCTCAGGTTAGTTTTCCAATTATTATTATAAATTATTACTGTTCAGTTTCTTTGTCATGGATACCATGTTGTTGGTATATACATGTAGTTGTGTGTGATTTTTGTAACATTATATGTTTACTATGACCTTTCCTATCTCCAGGAACACATTCAATGATGATGTTCTGTTTTTCTTGGTTTTGCAATGAAGGATGGAGCAGGGCAATGCATTGTTCAGTGCCAAATGGATAAAAGATACCCTATATTTTTACAATGACTGATGACAATGAAATCTTAAAGGTAAGAATACTCTGTAGTAGTATTTTCAATTTTTTTTGATAGGAGATGACACAATGGTTGGTCTTGTTGCCTTGTCAGATGAATCTCTTGGTAGACATTAGATATTTAATGGGTTTAAAAAGTTCTGATATTGAAAATATGTGTACACTAATGTGTTATATTAAGAATAGTTTATTACTGACCATGTGGACTTATAGCCAATGAGATGCCTTACTTAACAAAACAATCTGACCTTCTTCATTGCATGCAACACCCACCTTGTTAATTTTTTAAAACATTAGCATAGAATGTCACTTCCTATCAGCATTTAATAGCCCGGTGAATCCAAAAATCATAGTCTAAGTCTATCAAAATGGAGTGTCAACAATGATCAATCATGTTTTTTCCTCATGAATAGTTAACCACTGTTGAACTTTTTGCTAGCAGGAACAAAAAAAAAAAACATTTTGGATCCCACATTAGAGTCTTACTATGAGGTGTTTATTTTTATCAAATGTGGAATACTTAATATCATGATAATTTTATAATTAAGTTAGTTGATTAATAAACTCTGTTTATCCTTTTTATTTAATAAATTGAGCATGAAAAAGTAATATAACTTTTATTGTAACCATTGAATTCCATTCAATTTTG